>NC_138039.1:20951155-21223655 GCF_964106645.2 Podarcis pityusensis
CCAAAATGCCAGTTTAAGCCTTCATTTGACTAATTGTTTCATGCACAACCCCTTTACCTCTTCTTAAATAAAGATATGCCAGGGTTCAAAGAATGGATTACAAAGAGCTACTGTTGAACCACCTGCCTCCTTCCAAAGTTTGTTCTTTTCTATTATTCCTTTGGGAATACATGTAATACATGAAAATTGCATTCCAGTTATGCTGTAAATGAGATGCACACTGGACCTTAATTGTTCAGGGTTTTGTTTTGTTTTTATCCCTGGGAAAATTAATTTTCAGTGAACCTCTGTAAATGAAAGCATTGAACAACTCACATTCAAAAAGCTGGGAAGTTGTACATTGCAATATGAGGAGATAAATATTGGATTTGCTTTGGAATGTATGTGTGTTTTAAATAATCCAGGGGGACTGATGAGCTACAGTGAATAATACACTCCAAGTTTGGGCTGAAAGGGTCTTGTTCTTGATTCATTTGCTTTCCTGTACCCTCCCTGGTCTAGTTTGCTGTAATTGATGGATTGCTTGAGTTTATTTATTTGCCACCTTTCCACAGTGAGCAGGACACAAAGTGGCTTACCACAAACGTTCACTTATCAAAATACTTTCAGCTGAGGGAGAGAAGTCAGTTTACAAAATATATCAATAAATTCAAATAGGACAGATATCAACAATTCAGAAAATTCAGCTCTCAGCCAACTGGCTGCTGCGGTAGGGGGTCGGCCGGGCTGAGTAGATGATGGGCAGACCTGAGAGAAGCTTGCCACCCTCAGGTCTGCTTGCCACACCACGCTTCCTTGGGACCACTGCAGATTGGCTCGTTTGAGCGGATGGGTTTGGCAGGAACCTGTGAGCCTCCCACAGCTGCTGAGGGGGACTGTGGGGCAAGAAAAGATGGTGCGGTGCGCCAGGAAGGAGAGGAGGTGCCGTGTCGGGCTGTAACCACTACTTACCGGGAAAGGCAGTAAGCAGCCAATATCAACAATTCAGCAAAGAATAAATTCAGTTTAGCAAAATGAATAATATAGACTTTAAATACAGAAGTACAGAGCAAAAAGGAAGTTAACTACAAAGTTCCAACTTCTGGTGCAGGTCTTACTGCACTCCAAGGAGCCCCAGCAGCCTGGTTTAAGTACAGCTCAAAGGGAAGAGTTCATTTCACCTGCCTAGATGATTCATGGAAGGGGTGTTTCCAAATAGCCCATCCCCTGCCTTTTGATGCCTAATAAGGAGAGGGACTGTGGGCAACATTAAGGGAGGGGGTGTTTCAAGGACCAAACTGTCAAGCTCCCTTGTTATTTTTGCAATTGTCAGGAGGTGTAATCTTATGTAATCTTGCTACATTTATAGTACTGAAATACTGGGTGGAGGATGTGGGATTCCATTGCCCAATGAAAGTTGCCTTCTTTCTCCAGGTGCAAGATTAAAGCATGTGCCAGATTTAGCAGTGGCATCAGAAACTGTTTTATGCCATGTCAGATTATTCATCCATCTAGCCCAGTATTGTTTACTCTGACTGGCAGTAGTTATTGGGGACCTAAGGCAGACCTCCTCATCAGCTCCTTGATTGCGAGTCATTTTGGGATGATCTTTGGTTTTCAAAGAACACATAGAAGTTACTTAAATTTAAATTACTTGTTCTAGATATTTGGGGGGCATTCTCAGGGAGGTGGATAGGAGCAAAAATAATGTTAGGGTAAGGGAAGCAAAAATTGGGAGATAAGAGATAGATAAATTGCAACAAACTCCAAGCATTTTTCCTCTGGCCTTGCCCACTGCCAACATGTGACCCCTGGCAGATTACCCTTGAGAGAATGTGGCCTGGACAGAATAAAATTCCACCACCCCTTCCTTACTTAGTTGTTTTTAAGATTGCAACTAGACGCTGCAGTTGAATAAATTTGAGCATTTGAAAGCAGTATACAAGTGTTAAGTGTTTTTTATTTTCAAAATCGGTTCCTTAAGATTTCACATTGACTTGAGCCAAAGACCTGGCTGATCAAGCAGCTTTTAGGATGAAAACAAGTGCCCAGTTAGTATGGTACATCTCCTCTCCATTCAGCTTTGCAAAGCCTCCCCTGGCTTTCAAGGGGGGTAGTTCTCTAAGTGAAACATACAGCGCTTTGTTACCAAGTGTAACAGTAAAATGAAAATGATCGCAAATAACCCAAATTTATGGTGTTCCCATCGCCTTCCTCCCCTTCTTTCTTCATGTGAATATTTAAATCCAGCACCAGCTAAAGTGAAATTTATTGCAGTCTAGCCGCTATAAAATACTATGAGGGAATAAAATCAATCTTGACCCAAATCTTAGCATGCAAAACACACACGCACACGCATACACACCATAAAATATACTGTGCCTCTGCTAATTCAGTGCTCTCGGCTCCTGTGAGCCAGTGGAACAAAGAGCTTTTTTATAAAGGTGTTTTATAGATGTCTACAAATTGTTGTTTTCATGAGGTCAAGGTATATTGTTGCTTCAAGTCGGGAAGTGTGTCAAGCTCCCACACTGCTGATATATATCTGACCTTGGAAAACAAAGTTTTCTTCATATTTTTAACTGTTTTCCATGGATTTCTGGATCTTCTTTGTCACATCAGAGGCCTTAGAGGGGAGCTCATCAGATCTACAAAAACAAAACAGCAACCAACAACTGGAAATCCAAGAGCTATTGGGGCAGGTGTGCAAGGCATACAATTAAAATTAAAGAACAGGGTGCCCCTGAGTAGGGATGGGGGATAAAACCTATCAGTTTGCATTTTAAGGTGAACTTGCCAAATTTGCATTTTCCGAAAAAAGATGTGAAGCAAAATGCATTTATCTTTCAAAATCTACATGGCTCTGCATTTTGCAATGCAGTTCTCCAACCAAGTAATGTGTCCAAAAAATCATATATTACATATATCAAGCGCAAGTGGCATGCAAAAATGCATTGTGTTAGGGGAAATACATTGCAGAAATATATGCATTGCGAAGAAACATACATAGGCAAAATTACATATAAATATGGGTATTATGAGAAATTCACATAAAATACAGATGAATTTCATGAGTGCATTAAATAAAATGCAAACTCCTGTGGAAACAGGTGAGATACAAGCCCACATTTTAGTACATTCTCAAACGTCATTGCCATTAGGGAATAATATGATGAACCCCTAAGTGCACTAGATATCCCAGATGATGTGTAGAAAACAGGGTGATGAGAACCTTGGGTCTCATCCCTAGAAACAATACACTATACACAACAGCCCTAGAAATAATATGCTATACATAAAACACTTTCCTCATCACTCAAAAAAGATGACAACTAACTTTGACATGAGGAAGAATGATTCCACTTAAGAACTTAAGATTCCACTGGAGAAAAGAGTAATAGTTTATGGGTTCTGCGTGTATGGGGGGGGGGGGCGGAGCGGGGAAGCTGCCATCCTTATATTATGCTGGAATCTCATTAGACATTTTTAATAAACACCACTTATGCATAAAATAAAATTATAACTTAATTTACAACCATGTTCTGATTCTAACAACCACTGGAAACAGCCAGCCCAAATTCCTGACCCCAGACTGAACCCAGACAGGATCATTGTACGATTCCATCAATTTAAAATATTGTCATAGCAGGACCCAACTTGTGCCAGTAATTAAGAAATACTACATGGTGCTGATAGAATGCCATTCCAGCCCTGTGTGTGATTTATAAAAATCATTCTTTTGAGTGCATTCCAGTGCACTGAAGCTTGATACTAAAAGCTCTTTTACCAATTATTATTCTGTTTGGGGAACATTAAAACATAATCTACCATGAATTCATAATCCATAGTTTCTCTCTTTAATAATACAGACAGTAATGAGATAGTTGAGTTGAAGTGTATGGGTGGTGGGGAGGAGATGTAAACTAAGCGAGTACCTTTGTTTTCTGCCTATAGAAAATAAATTGCTCTAAAACACTTCTTTTCCCCACCTTATTCAGAAATGTGTGTATTGCAGGGCAAACTGCAATCACTTTTTTATAGCAACAATAATTTAAGAACATAGCGTTACACACCGCTCTAATTTCCAAGCAGTGTGAGATTTCAGGGGTTCCAGGCATTTATCCAGGGTTCATGTTTCCTCTTGGAAATGAGACTCAGTGGAGACTATGTCTTTAGGATACAGTCAAATCTAGGTTGTTGAACAGAAGACTGTTTGACTTCTGAAACGTTTGACAACTGAGGCGTGACTTCCAGTTGGTTGCAAGAGCTTCTTGCACTCAAACGGAAGCCAGGTCGGATGTTCAGGTTCTGAAAAATGTTCAAAACCCGGGTTTTTGGCGTTCGGGAGCCAAAACGTTCAAAAAGGAAGCTGTTGGAGAACCAAGGATTGACTGTATATGGTTTATTTACACATACATAAAACTTGAGCTTATGATAAGGGCGTTCACTGCATCAATGCCCGTAAAGCATCTTGTTTCTCTCAATACATGACCAATTTAAATCTAGTCATTTAATTGGGTTTACTTGAAGTAGAACTTTGATGGCTACAACCAGTTACCTATTAGGCGGTACTCAAATATGTTTTATTCAGAGGAGACCTATTGAAATCAATGGATCTAACTTAGTCATGTTCATTAATGTGAACACTTAATGAAAATTACCTATTTTTATTATTATTTAAGGTTTTAATGGGTTGTAGTATGCAATATTGTATTTTATTGTTGTGCTGTAATTGTCAACCACCTTGGGATCTTAACTGATGAAGGCTAGTTTGGGGGAGCATGAATAAATGTGATGCCCTTGAGATGTAGTTGGACTACAATTCCCAGCAGCCCCGGCTATGATGGTCAATAGTCAGGGGTCATTTTTAGACCATCAGTAGCTATGATTAGTTGGCCCTGCCTGACATTGACTTAGGCTTCACTTACAGTCTGTCCGTCCCCTGTCTGCCCTACTGGTCCCAATGGGCACCAGCCTCCTATGGCAGCACTTACTGAAATATGCACCAATAGGACCCCTAATGCCATGGTGGCCTGTTTGGAAGGGGGGGAAAACTGCAAGTATTTGCCCTAAACTTGTAAGCTTCCCAAAGGCATTTGACTAGCAAAGCTGGACATGGAGGCAATTCCAGTCATATAAATCCAGCTGGGATTCTCAATGATCACCGCCACCACTGCTGTATTTGTAGGTGTGTTTTTCTTCCATGAGATTTTTCCTGTTTTCTCTCCTCTTGCCCAATGCAAAACAGGTCCTCATACTGTATGGAGGTGAAGCCAAGCTTGTGATGCACAGAAACCTCTCCCCCCTACCCCAACCCCAATCATATATTTTCAGAAATTTCTTTAGAACATCTCTCTTAACACTCTTATTTTACTAATAACATGCTTAGGGTGAACAGAAGTGATTTATGGCACAATAAACAGTAATACACAGTGTACAGGGTAAGCCAGGGTTAGTACTTGAATGCTAAGCAATACCATACTTCAGCTTTTCTGTACATGCTGTTGCATTTATATTACATTATTCCCATTGTGGTTGCTGTAGTGACTATTTATAGATCTTGCTCTCCGACAGTTTCTTATGCTACTTCAAAGTACAAGTAAATTAAATAAACCACAGTGCAGCTATTGTGATAGGTAAGAAAAGGGGGGTATTTATTTGAATATTAAGCATAGATAAGGATTCTCAGGAGGCTGCTGCTTTGTAACATGCTCACAAAACTTAATATTCAAGGTTTTACCACACAGGGCTCTTTTTAGAAGATTACTTGTGGAAATATCCCCCCCCCCTCTTTGTTTCTGCCTTGCGAAAAAAGAGTCTCTGGAATCTTGTAGAATATATACTTCAGACTTGGAAATTACTTTATTATGTTTCAAAGCCCTAATTAAGCTGTGATGAGTGACCCACTTTCACCACCGGTGAGCCCCATAACATTTGTAAATTGAAGAGTATTAAAAACCACTCTCTAAGCAACCCGAGATTGCATGAAAACCAACACTTATACCCTGTGAAATTCTTCCACCCGCCCACTGAGATGTGTGGGATACAAGCTCTTCTCCTCACTTCAGAGTTGATTTAGCTAAATAAGGGTTTAAAGACAGGTTAAAATCTGGCCTCTGGTTTATTGGTGTGCCTGATAACAATAAAGTTGTAGTTAGCACATAGAGTACTTGAGTTGGTAGAATTCCTTCTTTGTTAATTCTGCTTAAAAACAAAAACACGATCCTTCCTGGAATAATGTACCGGTATATATCAGAATAGGACCATCTGCTTGTAAGGCAGATGTCCTACCGGTTTAGTATGGCTATTCCCTGAGGCAGTGGTGGGTGGAGATCCTTGTACAGTGGTACCTCAGGTTAAGAACTTAATTCATTCTGGAGGTCCGTTCTTAACCTGAAACTGTTCTTAACCTGAGGTACCACTTTAGCTAATGGGTCCTCCCGCTGCCGCTGCGCGATTTCTGTTCTCATCCTGAAGCAAAGTTCTTAACCTGAGGTACTATTTCTGGGTTAGCGGAGTCTGTAACCTGAATCATCTGTAACCTGAAGCGTCTGTAACCCAAGGTACTGCTGTATACCACTTTGAGTGCCTTTGGGGAAAGGTGGGCTATAGGTGTGGTAATAACTTAAAATAAATGAAAAAGTGTGTGTTTTAGGATAAGAATATCTATAGGGATACATATTTGGGGGAAAATGCATTTTTGATATGTGTGTTTGTGAGAAACTTGTTCAATATGTAATTTTTTATGCATAAAAAGGCTTCATACATTATGTTTTTGCAAAAACATAATGGAATGGATCAAATAAATGTGAAACTGACACAGACTGGAAATATGCAGGGCCTAATATATATTTTTGTACTAAGGTGAACCCTGAGACGGGTCTTCATGTCACTTGCTGTACCAGTTCAGACTGCAGGTGGGAGATCAAATATTCCTACTCTTTCTGTCTCTGCGGATGCTTAGGGAAAAGAGGCCTAGCCTTTCCCCCAAACTGCTAGTTTACTATGTGTATAAGAAGAGTCTGGCTGCTTGATCTGGCCAAAGACCCACCTAGTCCAGCATTCTGACCTCACAGTGGGCCACCGGATACCCCAGTATTAGAAGCCTGAGCACAGCAACACTCTCCACATCTGTGGTTTCCAGCGACTGATATTCAGAAACATACTGCCTCTGACCATGGAGGAATCATAACTAGTAGACCTAGTCTCCATGAAATTGTCTAATGATCTTTTGCAGCCATCAAAGTTGGTGGGCACCACTGCATCAGATGCAGTTTTTATCCAGCACCTCAGCTGCAATGAGTATTAGCTAGAGATGCTTGAGGAATTAATTCTGTGTTTGCTAATTTATATACAGAGCAGTCGAAGAAAATAAGAAAAGCCCTGCTCCTAGATCAGGCCAAAGGCCCATCTAGTCCAGCATCTTGTTCTCACAGTGGCCAAACAGATGCCTATGGGAAGCCCACATACAATGCATGAGTGCAACAGAGCTCTTGAACCACACACATCAGAGATCACATCACCATGTGGAGGGTAACACATTGTCTACCCCTGACACAGCCCCTTGCCTTAAGGATGTAAGTTGCCACTTAGTCCATTCTTTTATTGTTGTTCTAGTTTGCTTTGCCTAGTTTGCAACTCACCCTGAATTCCAATTTCGTTAGCAAATACTCCTGGCTTTCCAGTTGCCTGCAGAACACCTCTTTTGCACCCTCACTGTGCAATATTGGCTGCTTTCTGTTAGATACGTCACTTGCTGTGATCATCACATGGTCTCTCCCTTTTTAATTTGTTTCTTAATCTGATACATCAACATTGTGTTGGAGTTGCAACCACGAGCCTTGTATCTCATGCCAAAAGATCAATCAAGGGCAGCAACTTGCACTAGTAGGCCATGTTCCATTTGTAATGTGTCATATTTGAACAAGCTGGCACACAGCAGCTCAACAATTGTAAAACAGTCTCAGAGGATGGCCATCATTTTAAAAGCTTGTTGCTGAAGTCCTTCAAGGGTTCTCCTGGCAAATAAACCCTTGACCTCCCTATTAAATGATGAGCATCATTTTCAAAGCCCTCCCCAGTGTCTGAGATCTGGAAGAACTGACCCTCACTAAACAACCTAGGTTGACATGTGATTTTGAAGGGAAGAGGGGGAGAAAGAGAGCGGGGAGAATCCAGCACATTTTGCTCAACCTCGACATGACAAAGGTCATTTAGGGTTAAGAAGTGAAAGTACTTCAAGATTGCTGGGCATGCTCAAAGTTCATCTCTCAAGTCTCCCAGCCATAAATTAAATATGTTATGGCTTTCAGTTCCATTGGTTTATCTGGACGGGTTTACATATTACAGATACATTATTTATATTTTCCACTAAGTGCTCAGGGGTTGCCAAGGTTTCTTTTAAGTTGCACATTTAGCAAATGAAACAACAACAAAAAGTGAGAGAGAGGGAGCAGGTTTGGTGCTGGTTGAGTGCTTTGAAATTACTTCTTGATTTTTACACCAACCAAGCATTTTGTGAAACGGCTGAAAGTTTTTGTTCATATTTGGTACCATATTTTATTTAGCCTAAATAAGACGCTAAACACATCTCCTAATGCTTAGCTTTTATTGTTATCCAAATTACAAACCAAGATGTCAACTGAGCCATCAAGAGACCTTCTCTAGCTTTCCAATAGGGCTGCAAGCCAAAGATTCTGTTCTTCGCCTTTGTTTCAAACCAACTCCTTTGTGTTAAAGAACACATTATATATCCTGGAATCACAGATGTTTGAAATAATTTAATACAACAATTTTAAAAATTACAAAAAATAAAAGATAAAGCGCTCTTCTTATCTCTTATCCTTCTCACTCTCCCTTTCCGCCTTTTGCCCTTTGCAGCTCAAAGCTCCCATTCACTTTGCCCAGGACCTGC
Source organism: Podarcis pityusensis (assembly GCF_964106645.2). Lineage (NCBI taxonomy): Eukaryota > Metazoa > Chordata > Lepidosauria > Squamata > Lacertidae > Podarcis > Podarcis pityusensis. The sequence goes on from NC_138039.1 coordinate 20,960,049, forward strand.
TTCAGCTGTGCCAACTTTTGCTGATGACCCTCTCGCCTTGGGTCCTCCCCACTCCTTTTCCAATGTCACACTTCTCTTCTCTTTCTCCTCTACCCAGCTCCTTAGCTATGAGGGCTGTTACAAAGGCAGCACAGCTATTGGTGCCATGTGCTGCAAATTCTTGCCATACATATCTGAATATGTAAAAAGGGAAAGGGACCCCTGACCATCAGGTCCAGTTGTGGCCGACTCTGGGGTTGCGATGCTCATCTCGCTTTACTGGCTGAGGGAGCTGTCGTACAGCTTCCAGGTCATGTGGCCAGCATGACTAAGCCGCTTCTGGTGAACCAGAGCAGTGCACGGAAACGCCATTTACCTTCCTGCCGGAGCGGTGCCTATTTATCTACTTGCACTTTGACGTGCTTTTGAACTGCTAGGTTGGCAGGAGCAGGGACCGAGCAACGGGAGCTCACCCCGTTGTGGGGATTTGAACCGCTGACCTTCTGATCAGCAAATCCTAGGCTCTGTGGTTTAACCCACAGCGCCACCCGTGTATTTGTAGACAAATTTTCTAAACATATTTTCTAATACCAATTTCTAAATGTATTGTCTCTCAAGCTCTAAAAGTAATTTATCATGACATACACATTTTATATGTATTTCTTTTTTTAACCCACATTGTAAAATTTGGTGTAGTGAAGGAGGAGGAGAACTGTGTTTCATCAGCACATTACTTTTTGGAGTTGTAGATCAGGTCAGATCACATTCGAATCCACAGAGATCAAATTAATCAATGATTCTTAGCAGTAGCAGTCTGTGGGGCAGAGCAAGATGCAGTGTCCTGGTTCCCCTGGCTCACCCAAGCAGATGTCACTACTGGTAACTGCCCCTGCAGTGTTTTAATGATCCAACCATGTTGGCTCTCCCATCTAAATGGTACCCATGTGCTCCGGCTCTGCTCACATGGTTGGGACATCTAAACATTGTCCTAGCCAGTGGTATTTCCCCCCAGAAAAAGAGGTACCAGAAGTCACCATGAACGCCTCCCTCGTTCTCTTATAATGGCAATGGTGCCCACCTGAAAGGTGCTAGAACTGAGTTCTGGCTGGGAAAAAAAAAAGCCCTGGTCCTAGCAGCTCTAGAGTGTCAGGCCTGAGGAATTCCCTCTCTCCCCTTCCAATGGTTTCAAGGAGCCAGGAGGAAACAAGAAACTTTTACTTATGATTTATTCAGTCAATGTGGTAACAGACAAATAACTTCAGTCTTTCCTCCATGATGGAGTTACTTACTCTGGCTCCTCCTTCTTCCACCTTCCCCAACAGCACAAGCCACTACGGAAGCCTCCCATTGACAAATGTATCTGCGTACATTGTTCTTGTACCCTCAACGACTGTCACGTCCTAGGGGACAGAGGATCCTCTATGTTGTTTGTTGAAGTGTTTGCTGGCTGCTGTAACCCCTCCCTTACTTCTCCTAACTCTGCATAGCTTGGCTGCTCACATGTCTCTGCTTTGTTATCTCCCTCATAGCTTGGCTGTGATTCGGTAATGTCTCTCTGCTCCCTGTCAGCTACAGGAGAAGGGGTGGGGCATCCCCACCATCCCTCTGCCTCTCCATTCCAGTCCCTGACATAGAGTAGGGATGGAGCAGTGGGACAAGAATTAAATTCAGTTCACATTTAAGGTAGAACCAGTACACTTTCCAAAACAATATGTGAACCAAAACAAAGCCAGCCTTAAAAAAATGATATACTTCTCTGAATTTTATAATGTATTTGTCTAGCCACATATGGGTATAAAATGCTTATATTCAAGTTTAGTGTCATAAAAAGGTGTATTTTTGCAACAACAACAAAAACCCCCACAAAAAAAATGCAAAAATGCATTAAGGGGAATTTATTTGGGGGAAAAAATAATGTTAGGCAAAACAGCATTGGGAAAAATGTGTGCCTTAGTCAAAATATACAGTTTAAGATAAATTCATCCCAAAATGAGTTTCCATACGAACTTTTTAGATAGATAAAATTGCAAACTGACGTGAAAATGTTCATAACCGAAATAAATCTAAATTAACACATTTGCCCATTACTTCTTGGGGTTGGTAATGGGAAAGTGTGCCAGGGAAATGTTTACTAGACCCCTGACACTCACTCAAGTCCCTGATATGAAATACACATACCGACCACTATTCAGGGTTTGCTTTACTGCCTGTAGAATAAGAGATGAAAACAGCCCACGAGGAAATGGACTTTTCATACCCACGTGGGACCTCCTCACTTCACAGCAGGTGGTCTGAAGGCACATGAGGCCGCCACCTTGCTGAAGCTAAGCAGGTTTACAACTGGGAGACCATCTGGGGACCCACAAATATGCTGCCTTGGATGAAATATCAATGTATGGAATTTTGCTGAAGTGGTGGAATTCTGGGCTATACAGTTTCAATAGGAGGGAGCTGTATCACATTTTGAGTGTTATCACTCCCCTCATGTAGCACGTTCCTGTGTGGGAAACACACTTTCTGATGTTTTCCCCACACAAGTCAGGGGTGAATCACCGCCAGCCATTTCCCCCAAATCACGCCTACCTGCTCCATACCTGAAATCATGTGTGGTATCTGGCATGTGGCAGGTACAGATGTGGCTGCCAATGCACAAGCAAGAACCTTAAAATTTGAAAGCCCTTGGGCCTGGTTCAGAAGCTCCAGCTGGTGCAGAATGTGGCAGCTAGAGAAACGGGGGCACCTGGCCACTGTGGCGCCACTGTTAAAACATTTACACTGATTGCTCATCTGCTACAAAGCCGGGTTCAAGGTCCTTCTATTAATTTTCAAAGTTCTTAGGTCAAACACCTTAGGTTCAGTGAACCCCAGAGACTGTCTGCTCAACCACTCAGATCATCTGCAGGAGCATTGTAGGCCCTTCCATGGGTTGGCAAGGCTCATTTGGCAAGAAGAAGAAACTGAGCTTTCAGTAGCATCAGTTCTGTCCTGTGGAGTACTCTTGCTAATACAGATTCAGCAGTCACTTTCTGTTTTGACTTTTAAACACATACTGAAAACTTTTCTATTCTGTCAAGCTTATGCAAGCAATTAAGAATATGACTCTCCATAATGTTGCTGTTGTTAAGTCATTTAGTCGTGTCCAACTCTTCGTGACCACATGGACCAGAGCACACCAGGCACTCCTGTCTTCCACTGTTCCCGCAGATTGGTCAAACTCATGTTCGCAACTTTGAGAACACTATCCAGCCATCTCATCCTCTGTCGTCCCCTTCTCCTTGTGCCCTCCATCTTTCCCAACATCAGGGTATTTTCCAGGGAGTCTTCTCTTCTCATGAGGTGGCCAAAGTATTGGAGCCTCAGCTTCATGATCTGTCCTTCCAGTGAGCACTCAGGGCTGATTTCCTTAAGAATGGATAGGTTTGATCTTCTTGCAGTCCACGGGACTCTCAATAGTCTCCTCCAGCAGTATAATAGTTAGTTGATAGTTAGCTAATTTCTGATTTCAACTTTCCGAATTTGGATTGGGTGTGCGATAGAATTCTTGTACATATTTTTTATTTAACCTATGTCTACTGTGGACGGATCTGTAGTATGTGCCAAGGCTGTGCATTCAGCTCACATGAGGTCTTCACCATACCATGAAAAAAATGCTGCGCCCTAGATCACACCCAACACTTCCCTCTATGGCTGCCCATTGCAGGGAATTTTGTGGGGTGTAAGTTGACCTTCAGGGGAAAAAAAAGTTTGCCGTGACTGACCTTCCCATCAGAGAGCTTTGAGGAACTCTGAATGGTCCCCAGAACACTTTTCAAAACCACCAGCCATAAACAAACCCTGGGTATCAAAATCAGTGGGTGAAAATTGTTATCAAGAACCTTGAGCATTTGTTTCCTAGTGAGCTTCAGTAGGTATTTTTTTAATAAACACAAACACACGTTTCTGGGGCCCAGATCATCTTTTTGTTGCTGTTTTTAAAGTAAGATATTTTTGCTTATTGTGTAGAGAGATGGTCTGTGGGAGCTGCAAGGGATGACAGATAATCCATAACTTCCCCTTCTCTCCATCACCTCACACACCCTTCATTTGAACTGGGGCATTTTTGATATCCTACCATCTCCCTTGGAATGCATGTCTCATTCCTCTGTTGCCTCTTTTGTAAATGCTTCAGATCTACACCTACAGCTCTGGACGTTTAGAAAGTTTGAAGGTTGACTTTCCTCTTGGAGATGGTGTTTAAAATACCCTGACTTTAAAAAAAAGAGTTGCTACTCATTGCCCTTGTTAATGATTTTATTTAATACTATTAAAGCATAGTTGCAATTCAGGTTTGTTTGTTTTTAAATTAAAAAATAAAATCAAATCAATGAGATATATCTGTACAGTAGGGTTGGGGAACCTCAAGCCCAGGGCCCAAACACATCCCTTTGGGATTCTCAGTTGGCTTATCACACTTATCCCAGGCCACAGTCTTCACCAGGCCCTGCTTGCACCTTCCCCAGGTAATTTTGCCTAGCTGAAATATGTCCTTGAGCTGTGTTAATGCCCTTTGCTAGCAGAGACAGATTTAGGGCAGTGTGACTAGCTCTGCCACACTGGATGCTGAGCCTAGGGGGCGCTGTAGGGCATCACAACTATGTCATAGTGAATAGAGCAAAATGGAAGGCGAAAGGTAGCAGGCACCAAATTTTGGCCTTGCACAGGGTACCGCTGAAATTTGAAAGACCAAAGCCTGCCCCTGTTGCTAGGCTAGCAGTTCAAATGCACGTCAAAGTGCAAGTAGGTAAATAGGTACCGCTCCGGTGGGAAGGTAAACCGTGTTTCCGTATGCTGCACTGGTTTCACCAGAAGCAGCATAGTCATGCTGGCCACATGACCCAGAAAAACTGTCTGCAGACAAACACCGGCTCCCTCAGCTGTAAAGCGAGATGAGCGCCGCAAACCCAGAGTCGTTCGCGACTGGACTTAACTGTCAGGGGTCCTTTACCTTTTTTTAATGTAGCGTCCTGTAGAGAGGTAAGAGTCATCTGTGCTGCAGCACCCACTGTTGCCTTTGACTCTACTCACCAATGATATGCAGGTCTTTGGAAGGTTGCCAATGAGGTGGTGTGGTGCTGGGGCTGAAAAAAATGGTTACAAGGCCCTTTGATAGATGTGGCAGTGGATGTGCCTCTGTAACAGACTGGATGTGAGCCAATAAATGAAAGCTTAGTCCAGACAAGATTGAGTCACTGATATTGGGTGGTTCCCTAGACCAGATGAATGGAATGTGACCTCTTCTGAATTGGGTTAGATTCCCTCTGATAGAGCAGCTTGGGTGCACTTCTAGAATGACCCATTGTTGCTGTTTGAGGCTCAAGCAGTCTTGGTGGCATAGTTCCGTCTATCAGCTACAGCTGGTACACCATCTGGACAGGAATAGCCTAACTTCTGTTGTCTACACTCAGGTGACCTACATAGGGCTGCCTTTGAAGATGATTTGGAAATTGCAGCTGGTGCTGGATTTAGTGGCCAGATTGTTCACTAGGCAGAATGGTCTGACCATATAGCATCAGTTCTGACAGTATTGTTCTGGCTACCAATGTTTCTGGGCTCAATTCCAAGTGCTGATTTTGACCTATAAAGACTTGTACGGCTCAGGACACCATATCACATGAACTGACATGGGCCCCCTGATTGTCATTTGAGGCCCTTCTCTCTCCATGGAAAGACACGATAATGGGTCTTTTCAGTGGCGGTTCCCTGTTTCTGGGATGTTCTCCCCAGGAAGGTTTCCCTGGTACCATCTTTATCTACATTTAGGCACCAGGCAAAAGCTTTCCTTGTTACCTGGGCTTGTGGCTCTTACTTTGAAGGGTTTCAAAAATTTGTGGTCTCTTTTAATGGAGTGGGATTTGTAATACCCATATTTTATGTGTCTGGATGTGCTTCTTAGATATTTATTGGTTTTGTTTGTATCACTGATGTGACACTAATATTAGCATCACTAACACTAACATCAGTATAGTATTTTTTTCGGAAGTTACACTGGGTCACTTTTGTGAGGAAAGCAACTTACAAATATGATAAATACTAATAGTTATATAATTGATAGTACTGATTTGAAGGGCTTAAAATAATTGTTTTGTTTTGCTTGGAACATTTCTACTGTGCCTTACAATATTTAAAACATCCAAGGTACCTTACAAATGGAACCTAAAGCAACTATAGCTTTGTAGAAGACATGAGCCAAAGATTTCAGATCCAGTCACAGCTCCTCAGTCTAAAAGGGTCAGGTTAGGGGTTTGTCTTACGCAAGTCTATGCATATCTACTCAGCAGCGGTGGCTGGAGCCCATTGGGGCTGGTGGGACAGAAGACAGGGAGATCAACCAGTAGGTGGAGACAAAGCCCATGACAGGTAGAGCCAATTCATTCTAGGCTAGCCCTAAGCCTCCCCACTGTTTGGCTTCTTTCCCCCCTTTCTTATCCTGCTCTTCCTCTCAAAGGAGCCCAGGGTAGTAAACATCAAGTGATAAAACAATAAAAGCATCTTTAAATTAAAAATAAATAAATAAATGCAGATGCAGACTGAGAAAAGATCTCAACTTAAAAGGCTTGTTGTTGCTGAGTTCTACAAGGAGGTACACTGAGATTGAAGAGGAGGAAGCTGTCAGGCTGTGCCACACCGCCTGAACTGGTAGAATGGAAGAAGGCAGGCAGGCAGGTACAGGCGGGGGCTGGTTGAAGGCAGACTGACGTAGGTGGGGCAGCACCCCTTTTGCACTTATGGATCAGCTTCCACTGCTACTCAGAAGAAAATTAAATTCAAGACAATGGGATTTACTCCCCGGGACGTGGGTGGTGCTGTAGTCTAAACCACAGAGCCTTGGGCTTGCTGATCAGAAGGTCGGCGGTTTGAATCCCCACGACCAACTTTATTGGTCACAGCATGTGAGTGGTAGCTTAGGCATTGGTTCCAGACTACCTGAACCTGCACGGTGGCAGGAACAGGACTGACACTGGGCACCACCATATGTCAGTAAGAGAAAGCATCTTGGGGGAGCAAGAACTCCTTCGATCTCACAGCTCACCCCAGATGCTCCCAGGGGCTCTGGCATGGCCCTAGCCCCTTGACAGGGTTCAGACAAAAGCAAGGCGAGCCCCTGGATTCCTTTAACAGAATTCCCTAGCAGCAGCAATGGAGGGGCAGGCACAGCCCACCACGTCTCCTCCCCAAAACATTGAACCAAATGCCTAACCAGCAACCTTACAAAGTTGTGACAATTTGCTACACGGTAGGCAAAAACCAAGTGGCACCAGCCAATCAGCCAAATGGCAAAATTCCTGCTGGGTCCCTGCTCCAAAACAGACGACCTCTAGACAGGTATAAGAACAACCCTAAATATAGGGAGAGGAGGGCGCGTGATCTGCTGCACGTCACAAGAAAGTGAAACTCTCCAGCGACGTGCAGCTGCTTAAGTAGCCCCCCAGCAGCCAATAGCCAACCCAACTGACCAAATTTCTGCCCAAGCAATAGAGGGGCAACCAATGGGGTGTTGCAGCCATCCAAACAGCCCCGCCCCACAACAGGGAGGTAGTTGCTGGTGATCTCACCGCAACACATGCCCTCCATGATGGAGGACCCGACATATAGGACACAATATAGATCTTAAGCTCTGGGAGAAACTTTGGAAAAGTGACCCAAAATCCACTGCATGTTATTCAGTGAAAGAAAATTATTTGAAAATGATTCATAGATGGTACCTAACTCCGAGTAGGTTGGCTAAACAGAATAAGATATGTGTTGGAAGTGTAAAGAAGCAGAGGGAACCTTTTTTCACATGTGGGTGGACATGTAAAAAGGCAAAAGTATATTGGGAAATGATATATAATGAATTGGGGGGGGGGAGTTTAAAACTACTTCCCCCCAAAAAAAACCAGAGTTCTTTTTGTTAGACAGAAATTCCTAGGTGTCAGGAAAAGGTTATGTATGCAGAAACTGCAGCCCGTGTTTTGTTAGCCCCAAAATGGAAAGTGAGCAAGGTCCAAACTAAAGAGGATTGGCAACTTAATTTGACCGAATATGCAGAACTTGCAGATTTAACACATAAAATAAGAGAGCAAAAAGAACATAGGTTTAAAGAAGATTGGAAAACATTTATTGAATATATTGAAAATACGGTAACCGTATACAGCTGAAAATGCTGGCAGCACTAAGATCAATTCAACAGGGTAAATAATTTCTGACGGGTGGAAAAGTGGAAAAAATGATTTGAATGGTTATAGTAAAATATGCAGGAATGTATGATATGTAAAATAAACCATGGAAGTAGAAGGGAAGTCACTGTATATCTTAAAGTTTGTAAAATGTTTATTTTGAAATGTAAAATTGAAAACTTAATAGAAATTATTATTTTAAAAAAATAGTTCTTATCACTGGATACACCAGAATCTGATTTTGTCTCTGAATTACATTTGCCATGTGATCATCATGGGAAAAGGTACCATATTGATTACACTTCTAAAGCTAATGATGATCAGCAAGGTAGGTAATTGCAATAGTTTTGTGTGTTCAGTGCTAATCTTTATAAAATGTCAAGAAAGACATTCTGCACTGCAAACTGGTTGGCTGGCTAGGTAGCTAGCTAGCTAAGGAGAGGAGGAGAGTGCTGAATAATAAGGAAATATTATTCCAAAGGTTCTATGAAGCAACATTTAATAAAATTCAATTGGTCTGGGAGCCCAAACGGTTTTGGCTAAAACTTTGTGAAACCAGCCTATAGTAGAAGTCAACTGAAAGCAGAGAACAGTGAGTTCTCCGGAACACCAGGAAGTTGATCTGAGAAAGGTCAATGCTTAGTTGAATCTTTATATACTTGGAGCAAGATGCCTTTCAAATCTCAACTATGCAAATGTGAAATCAAGCTATTAAATTGAGGGTGAGGAGCCTCAGGGTGGGGATGAATTATACACTCTCTTTGTTCAGTTTCCTCAGTAAAGTGACACCAGATTTTCTTTTTTCCTTTGGACTTTGTTTGTATTACAGGCAACCCCCAATTTGTGCAGGGGTTGCTTTCCTAGCCCCCACATGCATTGATAGAGCGTGCATAAGCCCACCCTGTTCTGCCCCCGCCCTCATTCTTCCCTCGTCTGGGTCCAAACTACCCATGCATTAATTGTCACACACCAATTGAAGATGCACAAAATGATCGCTGCCCGACTTTAAGTGACTTTGCTAACATAGCTATCAGAAACATGGTGACTGGGAATCAATCATTTATTGTACAGTCACAGACTCATTAAATCAGAGCATACACAGATAATAAAAACATAAGCATTGAAACATACACGTCTTTAAAATACAATGCAATACTAAGGCTAAAACACTCACAAATTCACAATACAAAAGATGAAACATGAAATACAGGTTGCTAAATACATTCTCATTCCAATTGCAATTTGAATCATCTTACAAGACCTTTGAGCAAAGAAGAGAAACTTGGCCACTAACTCTGTTGTTACTTTGTTTTTTTGTCAGCCAATAAATATTCCAGGTGCCATTCCACTGTCCTAGTAGGGTCTTTCATCATAAGGGATGTGGGGCCAGAAGCAAAGTAGTCTATTAGGTTCTTCTGCAGGAATATTACTTACAAATAAGACACGACTCAAACTTTTGACTACAGTGGTGCCCACAAGACGATTGCCTCGCAAGACGAAAAACTCGCTAGACGAAAGAGTTTTCCGTTTTTTGAGTCGTTCCGCAAGACGAATTTCCCTATGGGCTTGCTTTGCAAGACGAAACGTCTTGCGAGTTCTTGCGAGTTTGTTTCCTTTTTCTTAAAGCCGCTAAGCCATTAATAGCCGCTAAGCCGTTAATAGCCGCTAAGCCGCTAAGCCACTAATAGCCGCTAAGCCGCTAATAGCCGTGCTTCGCAAGACGAAAAAACCGCAAGACGAAGAGACTCACGGAATGGATTAATTTCGTCCTGCGAGGCACCACTGTACTTCTCCCATGGGGACATAAAATAATCATCATATGGGATACTTTATAACACCCTTGCGGAAGGTAAGCAGTTAAATCTGGCCCTAAAAAAGGCATGGTGATTTTTGAGGATAGTAAAATTATATAGATATGTAGCATATCCAGTAAATTTTAAAATTAAACCAGTATATGTTTGTGAGCATGTTCTGTGGGCATTGGATATAAAATATTGGCAATCAATATCTTTGATTCGTTGTTCCAGAATAGATTTTACAGCAGCTGGGACTGGAGTTCTGAAGTCTGGATCTTGGTGGTTATGATATCAGTAGGCATGTTAGATCTACTACCTCTAACCTTTTCGTCTCCCCCTTCACTTTTCAGCTCCATGAGCTCCCATTCTGGATTGATCAGGACCCAGATTTCTCTCCTAAATTTCATTCTGCCACCATGGCTTTCTTTTGGCCTGTCTGCTCATCTTTCTCATGTTGTTTACAGGCAACATGCCAGTAATCCTTGCAAATTTCAGTCTTTGAAGACCTACCATTTTAACTGTTTTCCCCCTTCTCTTAATTCCTTGTAGCTTTCAAGACAGCAGATGAGTTGTGAAAGAGGTCAACTAAGGGTAAGTGTAACAATATGCAAAATCCTTTTGGGCAATTGGTGTATTGTTCCTTGTTATTGGAAAGGACCTCTGTTGAAGAAATGGTTCTGTATTGTGTGTGTATGTGTTTTTAACTCAAGGGTGTATTTAATACATGTAAGGTCCCATGCTTGGCACTGATCAGAGGTAATCAAGTACGGTATTATAAAGCATAGACTTTGTTTTCAGTTTGATTAAGAGGGAGTATATTATTTCGAGGGTGGGTATTGTGGGTAGGCAGATTTTGTAATACAACCTTAGAAAGGAGAACAAGAACTGATTTCTCATGTTGTGAGAAGGGTGAGCTTTGTACAGAATTGAAAATCTTCTAGTGAGAGTCAGGTTGTACTTCTGTTTGGATGACAGCAGGGTCACAAAAGTCTTATTTTATCATCTGCTAAAGCAAACATAAACTCTTCCCAATTTTTTATTTTATTTTTTTTGCAAAGGAACCCACTGAGTATCCACTCTACCACTAAATTGTAGTTTCTCATCATCTCTGCTGAGGGAGGTCTTGTTGATATCCATTTATTATTTATACATGCCGCAGTGAATATCCGGAATTTGGTTAATGTGACTTCCAGCCTTTACCTGAGGAGACAGGAGACAAGAAAATATTTATTTATTTATCCATTCATTCGTTCTATTATTTACTTATCACACACATTTACCACCAGGCTTTTAACTTTTAATTATCTGTGGCCTTCTTCAGCTGTTGGAATCATTTATTCCTACCTTTTAAACATGAGAATTTTAGATATATATATATATTCTGATTTGTTCTATGCTGGTTTTAATGCATGTGTTGTTTATTTATTGTTGTAAATCACTTTGAATTATTTTGTAATAATAATAAAAAGCGACTAATAAGATACCAGTATAATAATACAGGTTGCTCTCATGGGGAAGGAAGAGCCCTCCTGAACCAGAAGCTGTTTTCCCCAACTCCTCTCCCGTTTCTGAACTTCTCTTAATGTATGCTGTTATTTTTCTTACTTGCTCTCTTAGAAATATATTTTGCTTCTTCTCCCCCCCCCCCCGCATGTTTTTCTGGTGTTGTCACTGGTTGTACTGTGTGTGTGTGTGTGTGTGTGTGTGTGTGTGTGTGTGTTGGGGTCATCTTACAATTGACTCTACCTCCTTGGTCAGCATCATTCTCCCATTCCAAGAGCAAGGCATATAAATGCAATGGCTGTATCCAGTGCTAGCAGTACTCAGAGCCATGAAAATTACTAGATATGCCTAACATGGGTTCATAAATTCCAGAGGTCTATTTTGAGTATAACTTGGTTGTATACATCCCCATGCTTTGAACAGGGAGGCAGGCAATCTCCCCCACTTGCTATTTCACTCATGTTTGCTAGCAAAAATTCTTGGTGAAGGCTTCCTTTCGCAAATGTAATTCCACCTGTATTGTGCTCTGCCAGGCTGGACCGAGAGTCAGGTAATAAAAGGCAAAGATTTTCAGATGAAGACCAGCTAAAAAAGAGCCTTGTTGAGATTCCTCCTTTGAATAAGCCCTTCCCTTTCATCTATACCCTGAGCTCCCTTCTTCCTATTATACTCACCCCTGCTGCAAGTGATGTTATTCCAAATCACCCTCTCCCCACTTCCATTTTATATCTTCTGCATCTAGTCCCAAGATGTGCTTTAAAAAAACATTTCTCGCTGGCATGTTTTATTTTCCCCCATCCTCTGAATCTCATCTTGCTTCCTTGTTTTATGGAGGGGTCTTGTGGCACTGAATTCAATGCCCTATGCTGCAGCACCTAGAAAATGCTGGAGGAAACACACAACGTGTGTGCGTGTGCGTGTGGTGGCAGTGGTTGTTGTGTGTGTTCTTCCTATTTCATTTCACATTGTGGCTGAGGATGGGGGGGGGGGACCCAGACTTTGAAACATGAATCATACCCGCTTATTTAAGGCTGTGAAGCAGCTTAGGATCACAGCCTTAGGTAGAAATAAGCTGTAATTCATAAAGCTATAAAAAGCACAATGACATACCCCAGAAGCCTGTCTTCAACTTGTGTTTCAACTCCCTGAAAGGCTGAGACTTTTTAACCAAAAGCCTTGGCTTTGTCACAGCTGTAATGTTCTTGTTTAAACTGATGAAATAACTTCGCATGGGTCTATGGATTTGGATTGTTGGTCTATCTAGACAAGTTCCATCTGCCTCAACTTGCACCAGCTCCCAAGATTTCAGGCAGAGGTATGGCCTCAGCCCTATGTACTCATGAGACCCTGTAACTATGATGTGGAAGGGAAGTGAATTCAGCCTGAGGTCACTATTTCCTTTTGGGCAACCTTCTGAGGCCTGTATGCTAGAGGGTGTGGTGGCAGAAGCAATAATTCTGTAGGAAAAATAATTCCTACATATATTTACATACCCTTCTGTATTCTGCACAAGAATGCTCTCTTGCCCTGTGATATCCAGCAAGTGGTATTCATAAGCCTTGCCTGCAGTCGTGGATGTTAAGTTGTGGGTGAACATATCAGATGACACGGCGATTCTTCATACAGCTCTTGTTTATTCACAGGCCAGGACAGAACTGAACTGAATGGTTCAATCAGCCTGCTTATAAAGAGCTCCAGTACAACGTAACTGTAACAACTTTCTAAAACTATCCAATCACTGAACGTCACTTTTGATCCCTTATTTGCATAACTATCTACAGTATCCCCCTGCTGGCCCAGGGTGAGAACTTCAGTACATAACAGTGGAGGCAGAGCTTTGACCGCCATGGCTTGTAGCCATCAATGGACTTCTCCATAAATTTGACTAATCCTTTTTCAAAACCATCCAAGTTGGTGGCCATCACTGCCCCTTGTGGGAGTGAGTTCCATAGATAAACTATGTGCTGCATAAATAAGTACTTTCTTTTGTGTGTCTTCCAACATTCATGGTTTGATCCAGTGGGGTTCTTAGGAGAGCTGAGATTAGCTGAGGCATTCTGTGGAGTGTGCAGTCACTCACTGCCCTTGTGAGTTGGAAGTGTGTGAAACCATCCCTATCTGCACTCCACACCTTTAGGTGTACATGTTTAACTGTAATGTGTGATGGCCTCCCAGAATTCCCATTCTTGAATATTTTCATTTGTTCCAGGATTCCAGTCCCCCCCCTGCCCCCCCCCCCAAAAAAAATTAAGCATCTCATCCCAGTAATTTCTTAATTGGCTGGTGTTAGGGTCAGTTTATCATTTGTTTTCATCTATGGATGCTAAGCATTCATCAAACTACCACAGAGGATTTTTTGTTCAAAACAAAAATCCATCTTTGTTAGGCGACCACAGTTGATAAAAATCCTCTTCTTCCTCAGCATCTGTTTATGACTTTCCTTTCTTTTTATAGAAATAGTAATAGCAATGGTAATAATAACAATAGTCATAGTAGTAACAACAACAACAACAACAACAACAACAACATATCCATATGGCTTTCCCTACTTTTTGCAGCAGTAGTAGGAAGCAGTAATGATAATAATAAATTACACATTTCTATGCCTTCTCTTTTTTGTAGTAGTAGCACTACAAATGGAAATACTAATTAATAATAGTAAACATGTGGCTTTTGTGGTAGTAAGATTTAATAAATACTACCACTGATGATGATGATGATGTATCTATATGAGCCCCCCCCCCCATTTGTTGCTTTATCTCCCTGCTTTCCAAGTATCTGCTGGCATAGCAATTGGATCTGCAGAACCCCAAGAAACACTGGATGCTTCCCACAGCTCTTATTTTTCTACATCCTCGAGTTTCCATCACTGGCTCCTTCCAGTAAATAATGAATGGCACATTACCAGCACAGGGTACTGTGATCAAAACTGGGCCATCAGAGTTGATGTAAAGTGCAGATCACGGTGTTCGTATTTCTGTGCTTGGATATTGTAAGGGCACATACAAAACACTGCACAACATGTAGAGGAACGGAGGAAAATCTTGACATCTCCAGATAAGTATTGACATCTCCAGATAAGTATTGACATCTCCAGATAAGTATTCATCTGCTGTTCTCCGGCTCCAGACCAAAAGCTGTAAGATTGTCACAAGTGTAAGATTAAGATGTGGCAAAACAGGGGTGCAAAATTAGTTACATTCTCTGTACCCCACCCAAATGGCAGGCTTTTTCCAGTTCCACTTTTGGAAAAGAGAAGGAACATTGATGTCCCAGAGATGGATGACAGAAATAATAATAGGTGATATAATAATACAGTGGTACCTTGGGTTAAGTACTTAATTCATTCCAGAGGTCCGTTCTTAACCTGAAACTGTTCTTAACCTGAAGCACCACTTTAGCTAATGGGGCCTCCCGCTGCCGCCACACGATTTCTGTTCTCATCCTGAAGCAAAGTTCTTAACCCGAGGTAATATTTCTGCGTTAGCCGAGTCTGTAACCTGAAGCGTATGTAACCCGAGGTATAATAATAATAATAATAATAATAATAATAATAATAATAATAGGTGCTCTGGGGAGACGTCTGTGTCTGTTTACATTTTGGCAGAATGTCCTAAACCCTGTATTAAAGGCAGGAGTCAAAGTACACTTAGGGAACTGCAGAGAACCATGATGGAAGTGCAGCCATGTTCCCTGGCTTAAAACTGCACGATTAGCACATTCTCATCAGCTCTCTGAAACAGATGATTAAAGCACATAGATCTCAGTCTCTTGACCCTCTATCTACGTCAAGATAGGTCTGCAGCTATATTTAAAGCAGGGAAGCTTTACTCAGCAGTATCTTGACTCTGTTATGCTAATTCTCTCTCCCCCCCCACCCCCTCACCCCACATAAAATAACTGTTTCTAAAATAATCTTTTAAAAAGTGTTTTGCTTGCCAATCCATCCTCTTAACTGCATCAGTGAATAAATGGCAGCGGAATTGGCAATGTGAGCATTAGCATAGCAAACAAAGCCAAGGATTTTTTTTATTTTTTTTAATGCTGGGAAGTAAGAGCAGCTGTATTAAGTCTGATCACATTTGGGTTCATTTGTTAGCTCCAGAAGCTAGTTCTGGAGGAAACGTTCCTGAGCCCCTGGAGCTCCTGAGGTCCACAACTGGAGCTGAAAGCTGGAGCACTGAGCAGCAAGGCTTCATACTGTAAGACAATCGCAAGGGCTGATGTTACACACTGCTATTCCTTTCTTTGCCTGAAGAGGGTGCCATAGCACGAACAGTAATTCCACAGCCCATTAGGTCCCTGCCACAGCCGATGGGGGGGGGGGGGGCACATAGATCCTTGAGTAGTTTTACAGAAAATGCAATCTTCTTTTGTTCAAGACTCATTTTGAGTGTGTGATGGCGGCTTAAAAGAGCCACCTCGTTGAGAGCCATGTGGAAAAATTATCTCCCTTTGGGCTAGTTGTGCACACTTACTTCCTGTGTGTGTGGGATTTTTTTTGTTTGTTTGTTTAAAAAATATTATAATTATTTAATTACATTTATATCCCACCCCCTTCTCCAAGGAACTCAAGGTCATGTACCTGGTTCACTCCCTTCACGTTTCATCATCAAAACAACCCTGTGAGGTAAGTTAGGCTGAGAAGTAGTGTGTGGCCCAAGGTCCACCAGTGGGTTCAGGGCCGGATTTAGGTTTGATGAGGCCCTCAGCTACTGAAGGTAATGGGGCCCTTTATTTGTCCAGCTGTCCTTTGTCAATAACAAATTGTCGCTGGTTTTTGTGTGTTGAATATATGCTATATGGTAATTTATGGACCATAATATTTTAAGGAGCAGGTGGGGCCCATTACTTACATCATAGGAGCCTATACAACACAAAACACTGTTGCTGTATGTAGGTTTTATTTTATTTGTTTTTTTATCTTAGATTTTGGAAATGTACATCCAGGTTTTTTTTTCTTCTTTAATCCCCCCCCCCCCCCGAGAGTGGGGCCCTAAGCTATAGCTTGTTTAGCTTATAGGTAAATCCAGCACTGAGTGGGTTTCATAAATGAGTGGGAAGAAATTAATTTTTTTGAAAGAGCTGGAAGAAATTTTTTTTTGAATTCTTGGATGCAGAAAGTTTTTCCTCGTAAAAAGCAATTTTTTTTTTTTTTTTTGTAGTTTCAACTCTCTTGCTCTGTTGCCACAACAATGGTGGTGATCAGTGGCCAGCAGGCTGCCAATTCAAAACACGCCCCCCACCCCCATAAAAATACCATGACGTAGTGTCTTTTTTCCCAGTGGCATTGTTGGAACTTGAACAAATTTCAGCAAACCAATTATGAGGGAGAGTTATCTTTTGCACAATGGTGCATTTTTGCAAGATATGCTCCATGCCCACCAGAATACGGGGTGTGAAATGGATCTTCAAAAGAGAGGAGAGGTCCCCAGCAGGCTTTTGTCACTTGGCATTCCTTCCTTTGTTTGCTGCTAAGTCAAGATGGAAGGAAAAGAAGTTTCCTGCGTCAAGTTAACTTTGCGGATACATCTTCAGCCAGGCACATGACAACAACTGGTTCGCTAAGTGTGGGCTGGAGGGAGGCGAGCCCATTAAAAGCGAAATAACAGCCTAAAGGAGTTGGCAATGAAACCTCCCCAAATCCCTGTGCATTGCCCTTAACATCTTCACTCTCATTCACTGGACTAGGAGGGCTCCCCTGGCATGTGATTGAAAGACAGCTCATGCTTGGAAACTCGCCTTTCTCAGAGGGAAACGGTGGATGAAAACAAAATACTTGTTAGGTCAAGGAAACAAGAGGAACTGGAGAACAGCCCTGTCTTTCAGTGGAGACACTAATGATGTCCCACTGTAGAATGTCTACAGAATGCTCTTTGTGAAGACATGATGGAATGCATGGGCATTCCATGCATGCCGTGCTTGGCTTGGACCTCAAGACAAATCTCTTTGAAAATGTGTTGTGCTTTTCGTATTTTAAAAAGTTAGCATTTCTACCAAGATATAAAAAGCCATCATATACTGCCTGAACAATAAGAAAGCAGCTGGTTTTAGACAAATCAAAGGAGGCACTTCTTCACTTCACATGATATGTAAACCACCTATGGATTTAATTGTCCTTGAGAGATGCAATCTTGTCACGTATACCCAAAGTAGGACCTGCAGCAGAAAGTTGAAGCATGTGCTGGTTTTATAGGAGGGACGTGCCTGTTCAGGTTTCTGCTGACCAGCCACACCCTCTCCCATATTGTTCCTATATTTATGTTTATTATATTCATTAGTTAAAAAAAAGGAAATATACAGATATCACTAAATGTGAGAAAGATACTATTGTCCAGAGTAGAAAGCAAAATCATATATAAAAAAGACGCAAACATCTATCAAAGAATAAAAGTATAATTTAAATTCAAATCATGTGATATTTTGTCATGATCTACCAGGTAAGTATATCTGCAGGTGTTCTTACATTGAATCCAAAATATTAACAAGACCTTCATTTAACAGCAGTTTTGTTCATTTATAGAAGAGGAAAAATGTTCAGATCAACCAAACCTATTTATATGGTGGCAGTGGAGGTTATCCATGTTCCTCCGTATTTCTGTATGTTATAAAGTCACACCACACAGAAATACATTTATCAGTCTTATTTTGATGCCTCAAAACTCCAACTTTACAGGTCAGTTTTCCCAAATTGGGCCATATTCCAAGCCAAATTGTACACCAGGACACTACAGAGGCACCAATTACATCTCTTCCATGTCAAGCAATGCTACTGTTTTTGGCTTGCAATAATTGACTTATAAGATCTTCACTATTCCCTCCTTCACATTAAGCTTAAGCGTAAGAGTAGGAAAAAAGGCCTGCTAGATCAGGCCAGTGGACCAGACCATCAGCATCCTCTTCTGCCAGCTGCCAACTGGATGCCTCTGCAAGTAGGACCTGAGCACACAGCAGCTCTTCCCACTTACACTTCCCTGCAACTGGTACCCAAGGGCTTTTAAGAAGCAACTCAGCCAAAGACTGAAAATAGTTCTCCATCTCTACTTCAGAACTTGGTTGGAACTCTTTTCTGAATATTCCTTCCCAACTCTCCAAGTCGAGAAATCTTTCTTCTCCACCCCCACCCCCACCCCAGTTTGCCCACACCTCCTTGCTTTTGTTTCATTTCCCCTCAGCTGCCCAAGCACTGTAAAAGGTAAAACGGGAAACTAATTATATAGGCTAGAATCGATTAACACAGACAAAAACAGAGCTGACATGAAGTGGCCAGGGTGTTCATGAGCCAGTGAGCAGCAGTGGGGTTCGATGGCTGCTTTAAAGCTTGGTTGACATCAGTTCTCCTTAAAGTACTCTTCTGGAATATCCTTCACGGAGGTGGCTGGACTGGGCATCAAAAGAACTGTTTCCAAAACAAATGAAGCCATTTGCAGTATTTCGGCGCTGACCTCCAAGCAGTATCCCACGATGGCCTCTTATTCAAATTGGCTCAAAAGGAACAAAATAGATCTTTACAGCCAGCCCACCAGGGAAACCTGCAAATTAAGCTGCAGTTAGAACTGCAGTTTTTTATTCTCTCTCTCTCTCCCCCCCCCCCCACTCCCCACTATAATTCCAAACCCATATTGAGCAGCTCTGCAACAGGGGCTCTGTGCTTTGAGTAACAGGCCCAATCACCAGTGACTAAATTGATTGCCGGAATAATTGTTTGACTTGTCCCAACTAGGGATAAGGGAGAAATTCAAGGCTGATTAATTTGGAAAGTGCAAACTAATTCAGGAAAGTTGCAGACAAAGTAGGCTTGCATTAAAATTAAAACATACGGTACTTTGTTTGTTCTTTGCAAAACAACACAAGAACTGAAACACAGCTAACTTTGTATTTTATTTGTATTTATTTTATTAGATTTATATACCACCCTTCATCACTAGATCTCAGGGAGGCTGAAATATGTACGTTTTGGATTCTACAATACAATTTTCCAGTATTAGGAAAGTTTTAGGGGAAAGTATGTATAACATACAAAGTTGCATTATATTGGATTGGCAGAAATTGCTTGGAAAGTGCTGCATATTATGCAAAATTGCATTAAAATGTGTATGTTAGGAGAAAGGTGCATAATAGTTTTTCGTGATGCTTTTTGATGGCAGACTAATTAAGAAATGTAACAAACTCAACTTAAGTTTGGAAAGAAGAAAAACTGTGACAAATTACATTTTTGTCCATCTCTCCAACTCCCACAACCATTTATCCAGGTTCCTTTATGGAACCAAATTAGACCTCTTGCTTCCCACCCCCTTCCAATGATCTGACTGAATTTCATATCCCTTGCCAATGGCAACTGGTCTCTCAGTCATGAGTCAATGGTTTGGATCACACTGTTGCATCTTTCCCAACCTGGGTTCCTCCCCGGCTCCCCACAATTGTGTCACAAATGTAAATACTACAGCTTGCAGAAACTCTTAGCTCAGTGCATGCTAGCAAACTTGATTGTCCACTCAGCAAGTTAATAGAAAGTGAAACAAAGCAACCTGAAAAATGTGGAATTCAGTTGAGTGTGACAGTAGATGAGTAAGGTAATTGAGGTGAATGGTATTTGTACTTATTAAGAATCTACAGTTGGACCATATGGTTACCACTGATGTTTGTCAAACTCTTCTCAGGACCTACTGTTGAGGACCTATGCTACTTACAGGGAGCTCTTGCCTGTCCCCCATACGCGCCCCCCCCAAAAAAACTTTAATTCATTTCTGATAGAAAATGTCCAGTATATTGGTCTCTGTCACATACCTGAGGGTGGGTTGTGTGTTTGGAGGCCTGGTCCCCAAAGAAGGGCAAATAAAATAGCTCCCCCCCCCCTTTCCTTTCCAGACGTCTTTCTGACTATGCTTATCCTTGAACCTTAAAACATAACAGTGGGAAATGTACTGATGTCTTAATTTCTAATTAATGGTTAGAGATCACATGTTGGAATGTTTCCCCTTATTTTGTTGTTCTCTCTCCCCCCCCCCCCGCATGAATAAAGCTAACATATCAGGAATATGAATAGCTTAGCTGTTTGTTAGCGCCGTTCCTCTTTAATTTCTATATAAATGACATTGTTCAACATATGGCAAAGTATAAGTCATCAGCTCCTGCCCTGGTAGGCAAACACCTGAATATATTACTATATGCTGATGACATGGCTGTCATGGCACTTACTCGAAGGGGCCTACATAGCATGCTGGAGGGGCTCGCAGCTTATTGTTCCCAAAACTCTCTAAAGATAAATTATGACAAAACAAAAATTGTGGTATTTACTAGAGCTCGCCACACATTTAGATGGTCTTTAGATGAACACAAAATTGAACAGTGTCTTTTTTTTAAATATCTTGGTATCACTTTCCAAGCTACATCTAGCTGGCTTGCCCACTTCAAGACTGTAGCCCTTCTAACACGTAGGACAATCGGTGCTCTGCTCAGCTTTTTTTATTCGAGGGGAGGGCAACTGGTGATCCCGGCACTAAAAGCTTTTGTTGGAAAAGTGATTCCCCAGATGCTATATGGAGTAGAACTCTGGGGATGGAATCAGAAGCTGTTAGAACGGCTTGAAATCTTCCAAAATTTTTACCTCAGAAGAATTCTAGGCCTCCCTCAGAGTACTCCGGCAGCTCTCCTAAGAGTGGAAGTAGGATTACCTTCTGTGTCTGCCAGGGCCCACTTAAGATTCCTGCGTTTTTTCACCAACCTCACAGATGCCCCGAACACCTTATTGGCTAAACAAGCCTTTGTATCATTACAAAATAATATTACTTGGCATAAAAACCTACTAGATATCCTATCCAGATACAATCTACCTGAGTTTAATACCCTCAAATTGTGGAGCCCTGATAAAGTTCGGGAATGGATCTTTGAAAAAGACGCCTTTTTGGACTCCACAAAGATAAAAAACTCTGGGTTTTCCTACTGGTTTCCCCGAGTAAAAGCAGTCAAAATCTGTGCCAACTACTTGGTGGAGATCACTGATCCCACCCTTCGGAGAGCTTTTACTATGGCACGGTTTCAAACACTGCCAACTGCATATCTGACCGGTAGATTCACAAAAACCCCAGTAGAACATCGTTTATGCCCTTGCCTTATGAAAATTAAAGAGGATCTTACACATTACCTCCTCTATTGCCCCATCTACTCGGGCTTTAGAGACGCATTGCTGCAAATTATACCCAACTCTATAACCAATCCTGAAGATAGAGTAAAATTTTTGTTAGTCGATGCAAACCCACGTATTACCCATGTGGTAGCGGTTTTTGTGATGAAGGCCATGAAAGCCAGGGAAAGATTTATGGATGACAATGTAAAGACCCCTTCATCGTCTGTTTAACTCGTTGCTTGTTTTCCCTCTCTTTCTATTTTGTGGGATGAAGGTTTTGTTGGCGTAGTATGTAATGAATTTTAATATTTTTTAACTATTGTTGTGTTGATGTTTGTGTACAGGCATGGTCCTCACAATAAACGGATTTGATTTGATTTGATTTGAATAGCTTAGACCTCTTCTTATTAACACATGCTAATTTTCTATATGCAGGGATTATCAATATTAGTATTTTGATGCAGGAGATCATTCAATGATGCAGTTCCTGCCTTGAAGTACGATACCCAAGAGGGGCTGTACTACAAGGTTCTGATTGGCATGCTTCAGCTCTGAGTCCAATTCAGTGTAGAGAAAATAATTTCCTGTATAAAACTATGCTTCATAATCTCAAAAGGAAAGCTCTGTACTTTCCTTGAATGGGAGAACCAGAGAGTGCCATTTGACTTGTTTCAGGGAAAAAAGATGGGGGAAAATTGATTGGAGTAATCAATTTCATAATGAACAGAATTTCAAATACAGAAATAATTAGTTGACACAGCCCCGAGGCACAGTTCAGAGAACTTTTATATGCTGTCTGTGGAGTGCCTCTGCTCCAAAAACAGGGAAATTTTGATGTAAAAATGATTCATGTGCTATAACTGTGCATACTCCTTTATCGTATTAATAACATCTTTAACCGCCCTTTCGAAACTTCTGGAGCCTCATCCGCACTCCTGAGGCTCACGGAATCAGATTCACTAAAGCACTATCAGAAATTTTATTTTCAGTTTAACCACTGGAATCTAATTCCTTCTAATGTGATATTTGAAAATGCATTATTATCTAAGTTAATATGAAGTAATCTAATATATGGCACAGCAGCCACACTGAGTTGAGGGATCATTATTAAAAGTGAACAGGTTGGTCTCACTGGGTGTTGATTTCAGATGTCCTCATTGCTGACAGTTGTGTGGTAGCTGCATTTAGAGAAGCTTTATGCCAAGTCAAAAGAGGAAAGGATAAGTATTGTTATTATTATTAATTTTTTCCTTTATGATTTTCTCCCTATGAAGCGCCTAAAGTGATTTCACAATGCGATAAAACCTATATAACACAATTACAACTATAACAGTTGAAACATTTATATTAAAACAATTTTAAATTTGATGCAAATACCAACTGATCTAAAAATCTCCACTGAGAGGGTTTGTCGAAAGAGGAGAGAAGACCATAGATATGATACCTGGGTGTTGTGTAATGGGAGACAGTTCCAAATGGGAGGTGGTACTACATTAAGATCCCTTTCTGAAATGGACCTTCTGACAAAATGCAGTGCAATGATTAGGTTGGGATAAGATAATTACTATATATTACTACAACATAAACCTGAGCTGTAGTAGCTCAACACTCTTCTTCCCTAGTTACTTATACCACCATATATGGTTTCTTAGTAAACCCTTCGGGTTTTTGTTGATACTTCTGGAACTGTCAGAGTAGAGATGAATGGGGTTGGGGATTTAATATTTGAATGCCAATATGACCAAAGCTGCTCCACACCTCCCATACTAATGTTTCACTTGGGGCTTGTTTATTTACCAGCTTCCACATTTATTGAATGTTCTATATGGTTCTCAATTCAAAGGCAGAAGCAAATGAATAACCACATATATTCTACATGTATTTGGAGACAAAATGTATTTCAATATGTGCGTTTGGAGAGGGAATGCATTTAGAAACACATATTTGAATTCCCTTTTAAATGTGAATTTTCGTGCAAAGTATTATTTCTTTGCAGATTGTTGCAGAAATGGGAAGGAATAAAGTTAGGGGTGAACTCAGGCAAAGGTGGTCAGAACCCAGCAAAATCTAGACTGATTTGCCCATTGAGTCTCTATTCACTTAGAGAGAAGGCAGAGATGTTACAGAGCCACTGTGTGTTTCTCTGCTTCTGAATATATAACCACCTATTCAGCCTTGCAGATAACTGTGTGGAATAGGTAGAAGTTAGCAAATTTAAAATGTATGTGTGTGTGTAGGGGTGGGGTGGGTGGCAGCTTAATTGCACAAGCTGTTTCATATTCTTCGTAAAATGTGCTAATGCATTTAGCCTGTATAGTTCAGAGGGAAGCCAGTTGTACATGTGATGGAAAACACCGATTCAAAACTGTGATTCCTCACCTCCCCCCGCCCCCCTTTGCTTCTGTGTGACAAGTACAATGAATGTTTGGGAACATTAAGATACATGCAGCAAACAACAGCAATTCAGAACTGTTCTGTACATATCTCTGACAGTAGGTGTCTCAATCATGTGAGATAATTCTGAACTGCTTTGTGAAAACTGCATATCTCTTCAGTTGGTTTGGAATGCTCTAGTCAGCTTTGTCTCAGGGGGTTTGCAGAATGAGCCCTATTAGGCCAATTTTATGCCAACTTTGTTGGCTCCCCTTTTTTCTGGGGTCAATTCAAAGTGCTGACTTTGGCCTTGAAATGCGCTTTTCCACTTTTCATGAATCTCTTCCTCAAATCTCCTTAAGATCTGCCGTTTGTGTCTGGGACCCTGCTCATGGTCGTTTTGCCAGCAGAAGTGTGCTGAGGGCTAGGGAACACACACTGTTTTCATTGAGACATCTAAACTATAGGGATGGTGGTGTAGGGTCCTCTTTGCCTGTTTTAAATTAAGCCTTGATACATTGTTCTGATATATTGTTGTTGTTGTTGTTTCTCAAATTGCCTTGCATTCACTTTCATCCTGGGTGAAGAGGAATCAAAATTCAGACCACGTGTATGGACTCATCTAACTAGTGCCCTCCACATAGTGTGATGCCACAGGGCAACTTCTTATGAAGAGTGATTCACACTGGGATACCTGCAAGACTCTAAACTAGCTTCAAAGTAGAGCATCCCCTGACATCACCAGGGGTGGCAAGATAAAAATCTGGTCTGCCAACCAGAAAAGCACCCCCCACACACATACACCCCAGTCTAAAGATTATGCCTTCTCCTTCCTTGCCCCCCTGTCCATGCTGTGCTTATTCAAGTCTTTGATTCAAGAATTACATATTCAGATAAATTACATATATGGGAAAGAAGCCTATTTTCAAATGTCCTTATATTAAGACAGTTGCTGGTGCTGAGATGCTTCTGTAGGATTTATCTATGACATTTATTAGTCACTTTTTGTTTTGACGATGTACCTCATGTACAACGGTGTGAATAAAATTAAGTAACAGGAAGATCTGCAAATAAAGAACAGAACTGTCTGTCTGCCACAGGGAAATTGTTAAACTATGTTAAAATCTAAAAGTCCATAAAATGGTAAACAATGTCATCAAAAAGTTAAGTTAGCCAAGAGTCTTTATAAAAAAAGGGGGGAGTTTTAACCTGACACTTAAAGGTAAAAGTAACTCCCAGAAGTTTGGGGCGGTTATTCCAGAGAAGAGGGGCCACCACTGAAAAGATCTTCCCCCTGATAGCCAGCTGAGGGCACCAGAGTTCACCAAATGAAGATCTCAGTGGACTGTTGGCAGGAAGTAGCAATTTTTAGATACCTGATCCCCAACCATTTGCCCATGTGCAGCCTCTGCACGAATACGCTTCTGGTTCTGCCATCTCCATCAAATAAAGCATAAAAGGCATTCTGGGTTTTGTGGCTAGGCTTTGTATGCATCTTGATGAGCCTGAATGAGATGGACAGAGTGAATGGATAGGTTCACTTTATTTTATTTTTGGTCCCTTTTCTCATAATACAAGGACTGGGTCAATGAAATTAATTTGCTGTGGATTCAGAAGAGACATTAAACAGCACACAATGCACAGTAATTAACTTAAGGACCACAATGCCAGATATAGACTTAGAAGTATTTGAAAAGGTGAATAAACAAATGCCTTGGGTAGGAAGGAGAATAGCTAAGTGGTGGAACCCATGCTTTGCTTGCTAAAGGGTTCCTTAAAACTCCAAACGAACCAGAACTTGAAACATGATTTTGTTGCGCAAGGAATTGGTGTTTAGTTGGTCTCAGGGAAGCATAGTTTTATATGAGCATCCTAGGGTGGCACACTGAAATGCTTCCAGATGCCACGGTCTTTAAAGATCTCTCAACTGCTGTTCACTTCATCATCAAGATTTTAGTTTGTGCTCCCAACCGCCCCTTGCGACCATATCTCACAGTGAACCTCATTGTGGGCTGCTTTAGCAAGTGCCACTCCATTTGCCAATGGCCACGGCACACTGAATGATTCAACGATTTAGCTGATGTGTTTAAATAATTTACACAATATTTTGCCCTGTATGATTAAGCTGGAGATGTAGGTTCCCAGGGACTTCATTTAAGGCAGGACTTTGTCACCGGTTGACTGAGCACCCACAAATATAACTAGATTTCCCCCTTAAATTAAAGGAGGGTCTGAATTAGGAGCCAGTTCTTTCAGTATGTATCTCTTCCCTTATTTCTCATATACAGGCTGTGAGTACGATTCATTATGTCACCAAAACTGCACTGCCCATATATAGAAAGATGGGAGAATCTGTTCACTTTGGTTTCTCTTAGGTTCAGTTCTCCACATTTCTCCATCAATGTGCAATTTATTTTAAATAAAACAATTCTCAAAAATTAATCAGCATTTCAATTCAATATTTGCTAATGCAGGCTTGCATTATTTTTTGTCTAATAGATTCAATTTAGCAAACACCCCCCCCCCAATGTTATTTCCCGCTAATATGGCCATTTTTCAGACACTTTTCACCATATGGATTTTTTTTCACATTACTTGTCTGGAAAACTGCATTGCCAAATTTGGAAAAGTGTGCATTTCAAAGGATAGCTGTGTTTTGGTTCTCATATCATTTCATAGTGTGGATTAGGTACACTCATCTTTAAATGTGAACTGAATGGAATGCCTCCCCCAGTCTTATAAGAAGGAGACATTTATAAGCCTAGAGGAACTTCGAAGTTTGCAGGTGTACACAAAATATTTAGAAAGAAAAACAAAGGAAGGGGGGAACCCCAAAATCAGCCCAGGAGAACAGTATGCTCAGAGGCCACTGGATGCTGATTAATGTTTGGGTGGGAGCAGATACCGAGGGAGAAGATGGAGTGGTTGATGTCATTGGTATTCTGAACAGCAGCATTCTGCACTTTAACATTTTGTTGCATGTCCCAGTTTTGCTTTAGAAGTGTGTTTCCCAAGGATGAGCCTCATTCCCTGCATTTAATGTTCCCCATGTTCACTCTGCCCTGGATTCCAATTCTTTTGAATCCCCATTTAACTTGAGACCACTTCACTATGCATGAAGGCTTCTGCAATGTGTGGACCATAAATGTTATAAATTATGTGATGAGCCTCTGTGCATACAAAAGATCTCTGCCTACCCCCAGTAATGATAGCAGCAGCAGGGGCAGGAGTTGTATAACTTGGGGTTGCGGGCACAGCCCCTGAGACCACTCTTTCCTGCTTCCTGACAGATATTTTCAAATGCAGCAAATGTTCTGGAAATGGAACATGTGCAGAGTGCTATTGCTTTCATTTGCTTCAGTTAATTTATATGCCCCTCTTCACCCCCATGCTACTGATCTTCACATGGGCCCCGATGAAGAAATACTGATGTGATTACACCTATGATTGCCTCAATATTCTTCTGCTGTGGTGTTTTTGCTGATGCCCACATTTGATGTGGCACATTCGTGAAACTCCAAAGGGGGAACAAGTTTGATGTGACCAAATGTACAATCACATAAAAAACTGCTCCCTGTTCCCCTTTTGCTGTGTTTTTAATTAGTGCATGTCTGCACTGGTAAAACAAGGGGAAAAGGTACAAAGGAACTCAGCTGCAGCAAAGTGAGCTCACACAGAGCTCTGTACTAAATCCAGATATATAAAGCAGAACATTGGAAAAGGCCAAATGATTCTGTTTCACTTCAGAAAAAAAGGCCAGGCATTGTAGAACTTCAGAACCTGGGAAAAGTCAGATGGTCTTTTACTTATTTCAGTGATTTTTTAAATATTTTTTTGGCAAATAGAGACATATTTTTTGTTATCTGCTCCTCATTAATTACTCCTCCCCCATGTGTTTTGGTGAGGATGCCTTTTCTCAATTTAGTTTTTGATGTTATTATTGTGGCTTTACTGTAAGTGTCATTCTGCAGGTTCTGCCCCCTTCCTCCAGCTCTATGGAAGTTAAATCTCTGAGTGCATATTTTCTTTAAAGCACATGCCACACACATGTCAGTTCATGTGCATGAGTTTTAACATCGCCCTGTTATGCATAGCTTGCCATTTCCCAGACTGCAGTTGGTGAAGTTTATGCTCAGCTGTTAAGGGTGATAATAGGCTTTACAACAATTGTAATTTCCCCACTCTATTTTTAACCAAAAATAAACAAACAGCCCCCCCCCCCATTTTTTCTGCTTGTAAATTGGTTTTAAGTAGGCCATTGCAAAGTAAGTGTGCACTGTGTATCACAGGTCAATAAGAGCCTTCAGCAATGTGAAACAATAGTGTTTGCCCACATACTGGGGGACCACTTATGCACCCCTCAAAATGGAGAAATGTGGCACCCTGCAAAAGAGGTTGATTTGCATATGCTAATATGCATGCATAGATGCAGATTAAGAAAGAGGACTGTCCTCTCTAAAGTAGGACACACATGCACCCAAGTATACCACATATGTGTGTGATGCTCAGAAAGATGACAGGACCACTTCCAGAACAGTTTGTTTTAATCTATGAAATGTTGCACAATCTACTGCCTGGTCACCTCTTTCCAAATGCATGTATTGCAAAAGTTTAACCAATAATTGTCACTGGTTTTGATTATTTCATATCCTCCTGTTACAACGATCACTTATGTTGTCGTTCTTTCATGCCCCTGCCCCAGGATGTGGAGTAGTATTTTATTAATTTATTATTTTCTAAAAACACACACATTGTTGGTGTTGTCCAGGATAAACGAGCCCAACATTGTATATTCCCATTGCACACTGCGTCTTTTGGTAGTGATTCATGCAATTTCACAAATTATAGTTTTGATATAACGGTTAAAATATGTTTGTTTGTTTTCTGAGCTGGACAAGTTTAAATTCTACACCACAGAATCCCAAGAAAGTGGTGCCCTTTTGAACCACATGTGTGTCTTTCTGTGTGTGCAAAGCCTGTTTTGATATGATGAATAATCTGCCTTCTATTGAAAACTATTGAGAAACTTGCCTTGATTTAAAAAAAAAGGGGGGGTTGCATTTTATACTTGAAGGGTTTCTTCGTCCTCTAACCACTCTAACCATGAGTCTCCCAGCCATCTTCAGGTATATATATTTTAAGAAATGAGAAGGGGGTGGAGAGAGAGAGAGAGAGAGAGAGAGAGAGAGAGAGAGAGAACAAACATTTCCCTGCTCCACATATACTCGGGTATCTCTCAGCAGGGCTTAAACAGCAGTGGCAATAGCACCGTAAAGTCAGTAGATGGCTGTAGAAAAGTATGTTGAACACTCTTGTGTTAGAGTAATAAGATTGGTAAGGCCTTGACCTGTCTAGCAGCTGCTTTTATCTGAAGTACATTTAAAGAGATAAAGAGGGGATGCAGGGAGAATACTTTCTCTTCCATGGGATCATCACTTTGAGTTAAAGGGAGGGGGTTCTGAAATGTGAGATTTTATCATTATTTTAATAATAAAAAAAGGAAACAGGTTCCCTTTGCAGGAAAAAAAGAGGTGATGGCTTGAGAGCCATTAGGATCTCTTGCTTTGCTTTACTCTTTTTCTTTCTGTTCTTCAAGACGTTTTAAGGATTTTTATATCTTTTATGTAACATTCCTTCAGTCCATTGCGTGGAGTCTTCCTTAGTTATTTAATAATAATATTTTTCCCCCCTCTCTCTCACTCTCTCTCTCTCTCTCACACACACACACACAGTCTCTCTCACTCTCTTGATTCTACTACTGTAGTTGGCTGCCTTTTAGTGCACGGATCTGCTCATTAAACAGACACACCAAGAATTGTTACCTAAGGAAGCTTGACAGTCAAGAAAGGACAGCCAGAGTTAGGGAGGAAGAGAGGGAAGAAAGGAAGAAGGAAAAAAACGGAAGAGGAAAACGAGGAGGGGGGAAGCAGCCTGAAGCAATCACTTCTCCCACAGGGGGGGGAAAGCGACTGAAACGTTGAACGAGTGTGTGCTATTCTCATAATCATACAAACAAACAGACTTGTATAAGAAAAAGAAGAAAACTGTAAAGACTTGACAGAAAAAGGCAAGATTTTTTTTTTTTTTTTTAACTACCCACTGGGCACAGTTCTTTCTTTCTCTCTCTTTTTTCTCCTCTCTTTCCTTTCCGACATACTTAGTGAAGTAAAGGAGACTTCCGTTTTTGCTGGCAGAGTCCTTGATTTTCCCCCCTTTCAAGATGATGATGTATTTATGGGTAGGTAGTTTCTTTCCATGTCAATCTCATTGTTTGCTGTTGTTTGTTGTTGTTTCTATTATATTGAGTTTGTTGGGAGTGATGCATATCTTTAAAATGTGTCTAAATGCCGGTTGTGTGGTAGGAGAGTTGTCCAGCCAGGTTTGTGTGGAGTGGTTTTTATAAACAAGCTGCTTTCTGAAATATTGCACTATGCTCATTTTGAATACGCAGCCTTTGTAGTAAAATGTTGCTGGGTGTCAGTGTGAGTGTGTGTGCATGTGCTTGGGTTTTTTGAAACACATTTCCAAACAGTATGCGTCTGAGATTTTTCAGGGGATGCCAATAAAACAAAAACGGGAAACGCATGATTCTTCACTTGTGGGCACACAGAATTTGCTCTCTCTTTTTTTAACCAAGGGCTGTTCATGCCGAGAGGCTGATTAGAACTTCTGAATTGCACTCCTGAAACCGGATGTCAGTGATAGCTGTAATCTTGTCGCTTATCCTAGGTTGCTTCAGGTAAATGACAACTATAAATGTGCAGGAAAGCAACCCTATGCAGTTGTATGTTCAGCACTGTCCTGTTGTTGTCGTCCCACCCACCCCCCGTCTGCAACACCCCCTTGGATTCAATTCTCTTAGAAAGCGTAAGGAACTAGAATAAGGTTGCAATGTGTGCAAAGGGATGTGGTCAAATACGGGAACGAATTAGTGTGATAAATCATGTGGTTGTGCTTAAGCACACAAGCAGAGTCATTTGTAAGCAATGCAGATGTGCTCCTGCTCTACAATCAAAAGAGTGCAATCTTTGGGGGAAGACTTTTCATGGGTACGGTTCGTTCGCGTTGTAAATGGCTAAATATGTAGCAGAAATGCCGTACGACTTTTCCTTGTGAATTTTCTGCTTTTCTTTGCAAACTGCTCTTGGTTGGGAGTCCTGGACTCCCACCTCCCGCCCAGCTTTCTCATTTCTGTTGACCCTGTGATAAATTGTTTTAACTTGTCACAGATGTACAAAAGGCATCGTGTTTCGGCATTTACACGACTTATTTATGTTCCTTGACCTGTGCGGTGCTTTCAAAAGCTTCACCAATCAGCAAGTCTGATTATTTCTGACGGTCCCTTTTACACGGCAGACTCTGTCCAGCTTAGTTCCCCTCAGTAATATCTATTCATGCAGTTCCCAAACGGAGGCACGCTGTGAATTGTGACTTCTTTATTTTGCTAACCCCATTCTTTTTTTCTCTTCGTTAAAAAAGAAAAAGAAATCCAGTCACTGACTATGCTTTTCATTGGCGACTTTGATATCAGCTGGCCGTCAGAAGCATGCATATATACATTCTTCCTTTAACAAATCCTCACAATTTTGCATTTGCAAACTCTGTGAAATTGGATCCTGCCCCTTTCTCTTTCTCTCCCCCCCCCCCCGTCCCTCAGCTTTCACTTAGAATATAACAGACAGATTTATTGGGGCAGAGAAATAAAAGTCACGAGGCCACTGGTAGTTCCACATTTGCATTGCATATGGACGGAATTGATTAAAACACAATATTAGTACCTTCTGGCCTGTGGTGTGTATGTGAGTGTGTGTTATGCCTGCATGTGACTTTTGGCTACATAAAGCTTTGCTGATTAGAAAACTTTTTTTAAAAAAAAAAAGTTTAATTACAGGTAGCAATTCAGCCTTTCATTATCTGCAGAGGAGAGATGAAGAGGTGTAATTCATATTATTTATGAACTTTTTCTCCCTAGCCATTCCTGGTACCTTCTGTTTGTTATAACCCAGTGCACAATAACACATAGGTTTCTACAGCATGCTCTCCTGGGTTCAGAAAACTCACTGACCTGCTTTCTTAGTAATTAATCTTTGACCTTTAAAAGCCAAGTCTTTCAATTTCTATTTTCTTCTTTTTGACCAGTATTTTACAGCAGTTCAGATTTTTATTAGCAACATTCATCAATGTGAAGAGGGTTGCTCTCTTTAAATATATATCACCCCGCAAACACCCTCCCCCACCATCCAAGCCAGGTACTCAGCACCATTTTCCAATATTAATTTGGCTATGCGGGTATATCAGCCACTATTTTTAAAAAATAAAATCTCAAAATCAGATTAGTTGGCTTCACGCTGGGAATTAAGTGCTTTCATTATCCTCAGATGCTGTTGCTCCCAGAAATAAGAAAATATCCCACAAGCAGCTTATAATTAGAATCTAATTGCATTATTTATTTATTTTGCATAGTAGTAGTTTTAAGACTCACAGACATCTAATATATAGATCTCCGAGTCTCTTTCTCTCTCTCTAGGTGTTTAAATTCTTTCAGTGAGCAGAGATCTTGTGTCTTGGAAATAAAATGTGGAAATCCCTGAAACAGTCTGATGTGAGAGGACTCCATGTTGACACTAACATCAGTATTTCATATAATTATGCCTCTGCTAGCCAATAATATGAATATTATTTGGAGTGCATAGCCCGTGTGAAAATTAAGTTGGTTCTCTTAGTGGTATTTCACTCTTTGCTTCCATTAGTAATGCAAACAGGAAATCACTTGATAGTGGTGGTGTGTTGCCTCTTATTATGTACATAGTGGATGCATTAACTTTTTTTGCAGTCAGTGAAGTTTTTCTCAGGCTATGAAGGTCTCCTATTTGGAACTCAGAATTCCCTCACTCTCCAAGAATATTGCTTCCTCTAGTGTACATTGACAGTGTGGCATCTCCAGAATGAACGAAGGGTTGAATTTTGAGAAACATTGTGTGTGTGAGGAAGTTGTTAATCCTGTGTATGTTTTTAAGCTGTTTTGTGCAATATCCCCATGCAAGTGAATGTAGATATGTAGATAGAATTCTTATGGTTGGGCAAAATCCAGACGATGCAGACAAGAAGTCAGTTTTAGAAATCTTCAGTCTTATAGTCTGCTCTAATGCTCATTTTCTCATCAGAATTCAGATCTAGACATGTGCAGAGTTCAAAACTGGGCCATATTCTAGCAATCAAATTGATTTCTGTAACACTCCCCCCAAAAGTAATAATAATGAGAGTGATCCGTAGCTTCATAAACATCTTTTTCATTCTGTCCAATGGCATAGGCAACAGTGACTCTTCATACAGGAAGTTGATTTCTTTCACACAGCACAGAAAGCCAATATGAAGTCCTTCAACAGGTAGAGAAATTAAAATTCAGGGTCTGATCTCAGATAAGGGCCTGAAAACCACTTTTTCATTATAGGGTCTGAAAGACCCTCTGTGTATATAACATAGGGTCCCTCCACAGGATCAACATTATCCCACCCCCACAACCCCCAGTGTTGACACATATGAGCCTGTTTTTCCTTATACATAGCCATTTAATGTGTGATATCAGTTTTAAGTTTTGATTCTCTGGCTGCTCAATTTGAGTGCAAAAGACTTGCATGTTCCCTGGTGGTGCTATGGTCTCTCACACCCCCAGCAAAAAGAGTGAGTTTGAGGATAGGTCTCTGTGGCACGGGAAGGATCTGTCTTAATTTTGAGCTGTCTGTGGGTGAAATCTGTCAATTTTGGTTTTCTCTCTCTTTTTTCCACTGCTAAGCTTAGTTCTCCATATTTCAGTTTGTGATTTTGTTTTAAGTCCTCAGGAAAGTTCATCAGCATTTCCATGCAAATTCCTCCCAATATACATATTTTTATATGAGGTTGCCTAATATACTCGTTTCCCAGGACATAGTGTATTTTTGCATGATATTTCCACTAATATACACGCTTTTATGCACACTTCACCTTAGTCCATGCACCATTGAACAAGCTACTTGCCTGAAGGTTGCAAAATTCAGAGAAGTGCAAATTCCAAAGGATGGCTGCATTTCAGTTCTTCAATTGTTTCAGAAAGTGCGGATTACTAGAATGTGCTTTTAAATGCGAACTGCATCAAATTTCTACTCCATTCCAATCTATGGCACATCCTGTATCCGTTTATCTGTAATTACTAACAAATTGGACTTGAGGAAGCTAGCCCATCTTTAGATGGAAACAGATAACTCTGCGTTTAAAGAGCAATATATAGTTACCTCAATGTGGACTTTGGTGCATGGAATGACACATCTAGCTTTCAGAGTCCATGAGACAGAGTCCAGGGGTGGCTTTGGTTTTTAACCACTTTCCCACTTGCTGTCTCTGCCACTGTTGCCATCAGCATTGCCATGCCTCAGACTGAGCCATTTTAGTTTTAAAAATGAAAATTGAGGCCTTACTATAGGGGAAAGTGGTTGGTGTGCCACTTATCACTGGGTGAAGCTTATTTTTATTGGTTTATACACGGGCTTTTATATATAAAATTAGTAGCCTTGTAGTCAGTGTTCTAAGGAACCATTTTTTTAAAAAAGTGGCTAAAACAGTTAAGTTTTGAAAGGTTCAGTTCACCATTCTGATAGAAAATAGCATCCAGCCTTATCCAAACATAAACAAATACCTGCTCATTGATCACAGTCACCGTCATGCACGATTTGGTCTGTAGCACTGCAATTTTGAAAAGTCTGCCATCTTGATTCAAAATTATGTCATATTATATGCAAAACACAGATGAAAACCTGCACTTTGATCTCAGGAACTAGCGTACAAAATTTGGTTACAATATTATAAGAAATGTCCAAATGCATAGTAAACACACACACACACCTACTACTGCTACTGTTACTGCTACTACTGCAGACTGTTTGCAGCTAAGGTGGAGAACCTTTGACCTTCCAGGTGTTCAGTGCCAGCAAGCATAGCCAATGGCCAGAGTTGATGGGACAGGTAGTTCAGCCACATCTGTAACTAAAAGGATCTTAGGCAACATGTTTGGGAAAGATCTCTGTTTAAGACAAAACCCAAGGACCACATTCCCTTATGGCTAAACCCACCCCACCAGTAAGAGCAGGGGGGACATACAAGCAGTGGGTGGGGCCAGAACCAAATTTCAAAATTTTAATATACTTGATGAACAGTCATCAGATGCATGATATCTGCTCCTGACATCTGATTATACATGACTTTGTTGTTTTGGAATTGCACACTGGTGCTTGTTTACAATGCTTGACAGTTGGCGTGGCATCTTTAACGTTTGTCTGTGTTTCATAAGAGCTGTGCAATGGTATTTAGCAATTTATACTTCTGTATACAGGACATACAATGCTATGTGGTTTCTGATATTTGGCAGCTTATATTTTTTTCATATTTGTTACCCCCTCACACCAAAAAAAACAAACCCATGTGATATGCTAGCAAGACTAGCAACACAGACCTTTGTTTACTTGAAAGTAAGTTCCACTGTGATCAGTGGGATCTATCCCTATGGAAGTGTGTACAGGTAATGCAGTTTCATTTTACAGAAGCTGGGCATTCATCCCCAATTTAAAATTTCACATGACAGTTTTCTTAATCTGGAGACAACTTGACATATTTGCAAATATTTCCCTCAGCATGCTCCATTTCACAATATGGCACGGCATAAGGATCTCAGCTATCCTACTATTTCCACTCCTTGGACAATAATTTCTTTCACAGCCTTTCAGGCAAAGCAGGGACCATCATTGGTGGCTTCATGAGTTATCCTCAGTTATCAGCTGACAGGCCACTCTCAGCTATTAAAGGTACATTAGGAAGAACCTTGTGCTCAAATTCCAGGGGCGCTCATCTCAGCTATGGAGGTATTTGGGGAAGGGAGTTGCAAACTTTTGAAGGAGATGCACAGAGTCAGCTGAATTATTTCCCAGTGTTCTAGAAGACAAATTTGGAAGCCATTGGATCTCCAGTGGCTTCATCTGATACACACAGAGCTGTAAAGTTGAGGATAAGGCTTGTTCCAGATTTGATGAGGATTTAGAATGTGTCTTCCGATGGGTCCTTTCCTCTATTGGGTGTAGCAGCTGAGACCAGAGGTTACCAACCATGCACTGCAATCCTAATGACATCTACTGACTCAGAAGTAAATTCTGCTGGATTTAATGGGACTTATTCCCAGCGAAACCAGATTTATTAATTTCATAAAATGTATATACTTTTTGATTGCTAAAGACAGCAACCCTCAAATCTGTTTACTGAAAAAGCTAAAACAATAAGAAAAATCAATAAGAAAAATTAAGAAGAATTTTTAAAATTCAAGAAGTTAAAAATATCAGTAGACAAAACAACAACAACCCAGATTAAAACTTGCATCACTTTTTAAACATCTGGGTAGGCTTTTCTAAGTAAGACTGTTTTTAGCAGGCACAGAAAAGAACACAGTGAACATGTCTGCCTGATATCAATAGGCAGGGAATTCCAAAGTGTAGGTGCTGCCACATTAAACGTTTGAGTCAGGATTGCATCATTAGGATGGTGACAATCCGAAATCCTCCTTTAGCCTAGCAGGGCTGCTGCTTCAATCACAGCCCTGCTGCTACATATTATATAGCCAGGGGAGAAGGTGAACTACAGATGG
Organism: Podarcis pityusensis; assembly: GCF_964106645.2. NCBI lineage: Eukaryota > Metazoa > Chordata > Lepidosauria > Squamata > Lacertidae > Podarcis > Podarcis pityusensis. The sequence continues at coordinate 20,996,682 of NC_138039.1, forward strand.
CTGTTTTGTCACTTGTGTGTTTGCTGCCCTGGTCTCCTTTGGGAAGGAAGGGAAGGAAATAAATTTAATCCATAAACAAATTTTAATAGTAAATAATCTGTGTTTGTGAAGGGGGTGATGAAATTACCCTGAGCATCTTAATAAAAGAAGTATTGCTTTAAAAAAAAAAAAAAAAAGTACTATATTCTTTGAAAGCCCTTCTAACAGATTGGGGAAGACCATTCAGAAGCCTCTTAAAACCCGGTTATTATCTCAAAAAATTCATTTCCAGGTCATTTTATCTCATGCTTCTCTCACATCAGTAGCCACTATTGTTGAACTTCATGTTTGGTATTGGCAATATGAAGACACTTTGATTCAAGGGGCACCAATTAGTTTTCCAGCAGCTCAGGGGAGAAGGGGTTGGAAGGATTGGGGGGGGGGTGCAATAGAAAAAATATACTTAACAGAGGTACCCCATCCAATAAAACCACATAAATTATCGCTACCATGTTATGCCATTGCTGAAAGAATTGTCCTGCTTGCCAGTTACATATTGGGCTAAGTCCAAGTGCTGGTTCTAGCTTGGGACTGGGATACATTGAAAAAATAATCTCACCCATCATATACCCAATTCACCACTGAAGCTGGCTTATCAGGAAGTCCATTCCGCACAATAATAGGAATTGGGTCTTTAATGTTGTGGAACCTATGCTGAGACAAAAATGGGGAGAACTGAATTTGACTTGAAAAATGACCAAAAAAATGACATATTCACCTATCCCTAATCAAAATGCATTGTGAAAGTATAATGTAGGATAAATTACATTTGGAATTGTATGCATTGAGATAAAAAATATATATGTTTACATTTTTATTCTGTAAAAAAATACATATTCAAATACTTTTTTTTTTTTAAAAAAAAGACCCAACAATTAATGTTAAAATGGGATATGACAAACTTATGGATACAATGCAAAATTGGCATGAGCTGCAGAAAGGCAGATCCACCCATCTCCACTTAGCTATTTCTAGAAAATTGAAATAAGTCAAGACACTTCAAGAGGAAAGCCTTTAGTTCTAGACCTATACACCCATACCACTGAATTAGTTTTGGAATACACTGCATACATAAGCATAATGTCTAATAAATATTGAGGGAGGGCTATAGGTAGATCATATATTCTGCATGCAGAGGATCCCATGTTTGGTCCCTAAAATCTCCAGGTTGAGCTGGGAATGCTTCCACCCTGAATCCATTGAGAGCTGTTGCAAATCATTGTAGACATTACTGGGCAAATTGATGGTCTAACTCCAGTTTAGGCAGTTTCCTGTGATCAAATGATAGCTTTGTGACCCATGCAGTTTTGAAGGTACATCTCCTGTGTTTGGTAGTTCTGGTCCTTCAGTGAATTCATTCACATGCTAATGCAGAAGCTTATTCCTTTCTGAAATTAAAACTCTGTTCAGCCATGGAAAAGGACACTGAACCATTGTAGTTTAGTTAGCAAGTATCCAGAGATGATTTCTCTTTTTGGTTCACTCCTGGAAACACAGGTCCAAGATTTGATTTGTTTTCCTCCCAATTTGAAAATGGCAATATTTACCGTATGTTGTATTGGAGAGTGTCAGACATTTAAGGAGGATGCATAGGGAATTCCATGCAGCCTTAGCTTCTTCTTTTTCTGAGATGGGAGACCCCTCATTTCACAAAAGTGTTTACATCTTTTGAAAAATGTGCCCTGGCTGAGCAATTCCACATTGCATTTTCCTTCCTTCCTTCTTTCCTTCCTTCCTCCCTTCCTCTCTCTCTCCCCTTTTCTTTCAAAATAAATGTGTGAGTGGTTATGTAGTTGTCTGAACTCAGTGCACAGTTAAAAGGTATCAGATATATTAGTTGGAAATTGTCAACGCTTCTCAAGTTCTCACAACTATTGGGTAAGACTTTACAGAAAGGGCATGAAAAAGCTTCTTGTTTCGTAGCTGACGGCATGACCACAGTGGTTTAATAATATGTGTCTTTTGCTATTTACATGGGGGGGGGGGGAGAGAAAGCAGAACAGTTTAATAATTGGGAACACATATGAATTTCAAGCATCTTCAAGGGCATTTGACTCAATAACGCTGAATAATGGAGCAAGTCTGAATTCAAAGGAGCAATCTTGGGGCTGGGAATGAAAGGTCCAATTGAAAAGGCGCAAGCTGAATGAAGATGAAACCACAATTAGCTAACAGAGGATTCAAAAGCTTTCCCAGTAGGTAGCCTTTGTAATATTTGAAACTGACCTGTAGTTGTGTAGACTAAGCTAGTGCAGGGCCAATTCATAGCCAGAGACTGCCTTTAAAATGACTGGTTGTCTGTTTTGTTTCCCTGCCAGCGTTCAGTTTAAGATCTGTACAGCAGGCAGTGATTCAACTGGTGCAGTTGAATTTCTCCATGATACAATGAAATGTGGAAAGAAAAATGGAAATATGATGAAGCAGCTTATGGTTTTACAGCCTGATAGGCCCCCTTTTCTTTGCACAGCCATTCATCAAAATTAAGGATGAACAAATTTGTCAGTTTTGATTTCCCTCCATTTCTCATTATTCCTGCCATCAGTTCTGCTCAAGACACTTGATTTTTTAAAGTCCTGGGGCAGTTCTTCCAGGTTTTTTTTTAAGCAAACAATTTCCCTAATATACACATTTTTGTATGGAATTTTGCCTGCTCTAACTGTTTACCCAAATATGGTGCATTCTTTTTGTATATTTATTTTCACTAATATATGCATTTTCATGCATATATTCTATGGGGGGGGGGGTTGGTTGGAGAACCCCATCAGAGAAGTGTGAATTTTGAAGCAGAACTCTGTAATTTGAAGGAAAGCTTCTGTATTGTTTTAGGAGGTGTGAATTAGATAAGAAACTTTTTAACAAAGACAAAAAAAAAAAAACACAGCACTGAAGGGCCTTTCCAAAAACTCACCTCTGCATTTGCTTCAGGCTGGCAGACTGCAGTTGGTGTGTGTGTGTGTGTGTGTGTGTGTGTGTGTGTGTCTTTGTCTTTTTCTGTGCCTGTGTGTGCACACATCTGATTCACCCCTTTTATGCACAGCCAAAGGGCAGGACATGTGTTACTGATCCTTCCAATACAGATAGACTTAGGGGTTCCCAAAGCAGAGCACAGTAAATGGTAAGCCCTGGAGTCAAAATCAAGATCCTTTCTCTCCTCTCCCCCCCACCATCGCTGCCGCCCAATTCTTCAGTGGTTGAAACTCCCTGAAGCATGCATCCTAAGTGAATTTTCCTAGAAACTGACAATGAAAAATCCTGTATCAGCCTCTCAGTTTTAAACTACTTTTCCATAGTTGTAGCTTTGGGGAGACATAAAATACATTGAGTTTTATCATGGTCCTTGTTTGCCTGGGTTTAAAGGGCTTGCCCAGGAAGGGGTCTGCCTGCTTCAGTTCTGCATGATCATCTACTCTGATGTTGCCTTTGTGTCTGTCTCTGATAACAGCAGATAATTTTGTACGGTACCTGCATGGGCCTGTTGGAGCACTTCATGATGTAAACAGATAGCAGAGTTTCCTAACAGGAGTCTGCATGATACACCCCTTTGTGATTTGTGACTACACATTCCAGTGCCGTCTTTAACATATGTGCTGCTGGAGTGCAAAGATCCTCCCAGCACCCCAAAATTTAGTTTAGCCCCCAAATTAACTTTTACTGTGTTTATGTCAGACACCACGCTTACGCCTTATCTCTTGTTTACCAAAGAAGGGAGGAAAAAGAGACAAACTTTTATTTGCTCTTTTAGCACCGACATTGTGAATGACAAGCACTGCCGCTGATGTGGCACGTCTTTGGTAAATGAGCGCACAAAGTCCTTTAATGAAACAGTAGGTATACATTTCGGTAATACCTAGGTATATATGTATTTTGTTTTTCTAGCTTGATCAAAATTATTTATTATTTCATAACAGGTAGATAGTTAAGAACTTAGGCGGCTTCAGTGGCAAGTGCCTGGCGCCCCCCAGAATTTGGCGCCCGGGTGCCCCACACCCCTTGCACTCCCGGGTAAAGACGGCCCTGACACCTTCCGTTCAGTCTCCGTAAGGGATGAGTAGTGCAGGTCATTTTGCCATACACTGTGTGTGTTTGGATCATCCAGTCCCTTCTGATGCTCACAGATGCAACTAAATGCTGCAGCCACAGATGAATCATGCATAAAACAGCACATCATGCAAACCAGAGTGGGTAGCCTACTCTGAATATGGGCAGCCTTTTACTGTATTGGTATGTTAGCTGTTCCCTGACTGGCTTCAACTATAAGTCGGGCATTTTGTGTCACTGGTTCTGTCTTGTGGAACACTATTCCAGTAGATTTGGCAGGCATCCTGGTTTTTAACTCTCAGGCATCTCCTGAAGACTTTCCTATGCTGTCAGGCTTATGCAGTTGTTTGAGATTTTCTTGGGTGGCCATTCACTTGAATGATGGTTGCATACGACTTTCAATTGTTTGTGGAAGGTTTTTAGATTGCTGTGCATCACCTTGATATTTTGTGAGAGGATAGTATAAAAATACAGAAAGAAAGAAAGAAAGAAAGAAAGAAAGAAAGAAAGAAAGAAAGAAAGAACTTTATGCTTGCAAAGGTTTATTGAGTTTCTCGTTTGTATCAATACAGAGGGGAGAGGAATGGAACAAAAACATGGGAGACGGAAATGGTTTAGCCAAAACTGAGTTCTTTTAAGTCCTATTGATTTCTAAAGGAGAGGGCTTCAAGTGGTTATCTTTGGATGGATCACATCATAAGTACTCAAGATTTCTACATCATTTTCCTTCTTAAATATTTGCACAGGATTTCTATGTCTATGTATACTTACACACACACTCTCTCTCTCTGTGTGTGTGGGTGTGTGTGTGGGGTGTGTGTGTGTTTGCACGTGTGTGTAGATAGATAGATAGATAGATAGATAGATAGATAGATAGATAGATAGATGATGGACAGATAGATGGATAGATAGATTTAACAGAGACCAAGTAGATCTTATTATTGATGTGCTTACTGCTTCATTAAATTCTCCTTAAGATTTGCAGCATGGATATGGATCATTTGCAATAATAATTATGCAGTGATCGATTGATTGTGCCTGACATTGTACTTGTCACCTTGAAATGCAAAATCCATCCATTTTTAGCAGCCTGAACATTTTTCTCTAATCTTACACACCAGCATGCAAGAGTTTATTTTATGGAAAGAGGGCAATTTATAAAAGTTGGGAGACTTAGCATTAACCTTTTGCTAAAAATGAAGTATCACTTGTCATTTTGCAAAAATGAAAACTGTCCAAGCAGCAACTTTTGGGAGATTAGAAAACACAGCCTAATTTTCAGGAGGATTCTGCCCCCCCCCATTCAAACCCAGCTGCATGTATTTCAATTGAGTTCCACATGTATATTGTAAATGTCTGTTCCCCTGATACCTTTGCTCTTGAGAGGGAGGGAGAGCAGAACAAGTGTCGCTGATGAAATTTCAGGCTTGAAGTCCTCTCTCTGCTTTAAAATGAGCTCTTCCATTTCAAGAGTTCTACTTATTCATAACTACAAAATTCTTAGCCCCCCTAAACTCTCAATGTGCATTTTTTTAAAAAGCAAAAGTTCAAATCCTTGTTTCCCATGAAAATACCATCCAAAGGCATAATGATATACATGGCGATTTTCCAAGTCATGTTTGGAGGTGGGCAAGGAAGCAAAGGGCAAGATCCAGCCCCGCTCATGCTTCTATGCAACAGGTGATTGATACTATTGCTGAGAGGAAGACGGAGGCTCTGCCAGTATAGTGGTGATTCTTAGATTTGGGGTACATGTTTGTGCATCCAGGTACACGTTTCCAAAGCCTGTTTCTTATGGGTTCTTATTTATTTAAAGTATTTATATCTGTTCTTTCACCTGGACAGATAACAAGCCTGGGTACTGAACATAAATCAAAACATAAAATACACAACAAAAAAGGATAAATTACATTATTCAAAACAAATAAAATGCCCAAGAACAACACAAAATTGTCATCAGCTTAAAATGGCGGGGCAGATAAATTCCTTTTCAATCTGGTGCTAGAATGACAACAGTGTTGGCACCACTCATATTTGTGGCTTGAGGACATTCCACAATCAAGGCACCACAACACAGAGAAGACTTCTATATAGTCCTGTTTAAGTAGGAACAACAATATACTTCCAGATTTCCAGAGTTCCAGATTTAGTTTTTTCTAAGGGGGAGCATACCTCGTGACCTGCAAATAATTTGGGCTAGAACAAGTGATGGAGGGAGAAATTTGATTCAGTTCACATTTAAAAACAAACCTTCCTAATTCATAGTTTCCAAATAAATACACAAACAGAAACACAGGCATCCATTGAAAGCTACGCTTCTCCACAAGTTGTCATTCAGTTCTCTAGTCCCATACAGGACACCCAGGGCTGGATTTAGATTTGATGAGGCCCTAAGCTACTGAAGGTAATGGGGCCCGTTATATGTCCAGCTGTCCTTTGTCAACAACGAATTGTCTCTGTTTTTTGTGTTGAATATATATGTTATATGGTGATTTATGGACCTAATAGGTATCTAAAGACATTTACACACAACAAATAGGAGCCTACACAACACAACACAAAACAAAACAATGTTGCTGTATGTAGGTTTTATTTTATTTGTTTTTATCTTATATTTTGGAAATGTACATCCAGGTTTTTTTCTTCCTTTAATTTTTTTTTGGGGCCCCATGAGAGTGGGGCCCTAAGCTGTAGCTTGTTTAGCTTATACATAAATCCGGCACTGAGGACGTCCATGCTAGCTGAGGCTCATGGGAATTGTAGTGCAAAAGATATGGAATATACCAGTCTGATGAAGGCTAGACTAGGGAATGTGAGAATCTTCCATAAGATATTATGCTGGTCTTTGTGGAGTTCCTTTTGTGTTCCTTTTACATTCCTGGGACTCTGTTGCCCAAGGAACTTGAAGCAAGTTTCATTGAATTAAGCATTAGCCAAAACCTGTTGCCCAGCCAGCATTGTACAGAACTCACCCTGAGAGAACTTTCTCTACTATTTATATTTTTATTAGCTCCTTTGACTTCCCTTAGAATTCCTCTGAGGATTTCCTTAAGGGTGAATCTACAAGAACATACTGAATTTTGCTTTGGGCAACATGCCAGTGGCATAGCTAGCATGGGCATTTATTTCAAGCAGGCAGACTACTTTAAGCATTCCTAGTTTTTTGGGTTTGGTTTGGTTTTGTTTTTTTTGCTGTGTTTGATAAAGACCATGTAAGAGTGTGTCGGGTTTCTGGCAGCTTTGAAGACAAACAGGAAGAAAGAGTCCCCTTTAAAACATAAGAACATAAGAAGACCCTGCTGGATCTGACCAAACTGCCATGTAGTTCAGCATCCTTTTATCACAGTGGACAACCATATGTCTGTGGGAAGCGCACAAGCAGGACCAGCACATGAGAGCACTCTCCCTGCATGTACTCCCTGGCATCAGACATCCATAGGCATGGAGGTAAAACATAACTACTGACCAGGGCCGGATTTAGATTTGATGAGGCCCTAAGCTACTGAAGGTAATGAGGCCCTTTTTATGTCCAGCTGTCCCTTGTTAACAACAAATTGTCACTTTTTTTGTGTTGAATATATGCTATAGGGTAATTTACGGACCTAATAGGTATCTAAAGCCATTTGCACCTAACAAAATATGTATTTTATCAAAGTAATTGTTGAATTGAAATACAATTAAAGTAAAGGGACCCCTGACCATTAGGTCCAGTCATGACCGACTCTGGGGTTGCAGCGCTCATCTCGCTTTATTGGCCGAGGGAGCCGGCGTACAGCTTCCGGGTCATGTGGCCAGCATGACTAAGCCACTTTTGGCGAACCAGAGCAGAAGAAGTGTATTAATAGTGAAATACAATTAAGAAGAAGTATATTGGGGGGGGGGTCAAGAGAGTGGGGCCCTAAGCTATAGCTTGTTTAGCTTATACATAAATCCAGCACTGCCACAGACAACTCTTTCCTCAATCAACATATCTCCGCTGCTACTTCCCATAATCTTGATGAAATAAAAATGCACCATGCATCTATCATAGAAACCTGCCTGAGTTGGGGGGGGGGGACTAATTTTAAGGCCCAGGTGCAATTGCAAAAAAAGGAAAAAAAGATTATGTTCTGGATTTCTGCTAATTGGATCTCCCTTGGTGATGGAACAACCAGCAGGTTTGGGGAATAATGGTACTTGGAGTGGTGCTCCATTGAGTTTGTGCTGAATTTGGAAATAGGAAGTGTTACAAACAATTAGTGCTGGGCTATAGGGCTATGTGAGCAGAGGCTATAGGTAGAGCACATGTTTTGCACAGAGGGTCCCAGGTTAAATCCCCAATAGCATCTCCAGATAGGGCTGGGACAGACTCCGTACCTGAAATCCTGGAGAGCTGTTGTCAATCAGCAGAGATAATACTGAGCTAGTTGGAACACTGGTCTGAGTCAGTGTAAGTCAGATTCCTGTGTTTTATTTGGGGTGGGCTGTATCATGGGGCTTAATGGCAAAGTAGGCTTACTATGAAGACGTCCTCTCCACTTCTTCAAGGTTGTTCCTCATAGTTCTCACTGGGAATAACAAAAATGTAGGCTCCCTAAAGAATGAACGTAGCTTGTTGGGCTCCAAATTTGAACATGGACTATTACAAGTTGAAAATTACATTTAAAAATGAGCTCAAATCATATGTGTATGAAGGGGGGTGGGTGAAGTGATATATATTGTCTGGAGGGATGCGAAGGTACTGGCAATTAAATGATTCATTAAGCTGCTTTCCGCTGCTAACATCTAAGGTGGATGGAGCAGCCAGACTTGAAGGATGCTTAGTTAAGGATTAGTAAAACAAAGAACTTTCTGCCTTTGGATTCTATAGATTCATTTGTCACAGTTTCATTTCCTGTGTGCAAGTATTTAGTAAAGAGGCATGGTGAACCTAATATCTCTAGGGCTGTGCGTCCTTCATATGACTTCTGCAGGAATATTTGGACATTGGCTAGAAAGTGACTTTGTAATGATTACTATTATTGGTATGGCTATTATGGTTGTTATTATGCTTTTAATAATATCTTACTTAAAACAACTCATGCTTACATAGGTATGTAATATAGTACATGGCAGTAACATGAATAAATTATATGGTGTATTCTCCTGAAAAATATCATTCCAAAAGATAAAAAAACTAATGTTCAGTGTTCTAAAAACCTGTTTATTTCCCCATTATTTTCTCTCCAATAATGATCTGCATTATTATTATTACTTTATTGTTGTTGGTGGTGATGCTGATGCTGTTATTGATTTATAAACTGCTTGAACAAAAAAATTATCTAAGCTGTGTATCAATCACATTATAGATCAAACATGGCTAAAAGCTTCAAACCAACTACAAGTATATACATGAAATCATCCTAATTATTTCGGTAAAAGATAAAATCAATAAAATTTTTGAAACAGATATAGGAAACTAAATTGTGTGTCTGGATTTTTATTTTTTTAAAAAATAAATAAATTTCCATCTTGCCGTTCCCTACAAAAACATTAGTAGCATCTGATCATGTTGAAGATGCTGATGATTGCACCATCAGTGGACATGGCAGATTACAGAGCAAAAAAAGTTAAATGCCAAGTCTGTCCTAAAGAGCTTACAATTTGAAGAAACATTCTATCACTTCTTAGAGTCTAGAAGTGAAATTGTCTACTTCCCACAACTGCTGAAAGTGCTCTCCGTGTTCTATGTTTGCTGTTGTCATGTTGTGCATTGGTAAATTTTTGTCTGTGAATATAAATATTTCATTGCCACGTAACATACTTAAAGAGGATGATGTGTGCCAGTTGTGTACAGGGCTCAACCCCCGCCTTCAGCTCAAGCCTAACAGTTAGGGATCCTTTGGTAATCAAGCCTGATACACACACCCCAGCCTCAACCTGCAGAGACTGTAGTTCCCAAGCCAGGTTCCAATATCCAGGACACAGAGCTGTCTCGGGGAGTATGAAAGAGCTCAGTTGAAAAAGGAAAAAAAGGGGGGAAAGAGGAGCTATTATCAGAGCCAATTGTCTCCTCCTTGGGCTCTGTCCAGGGTACTGAAAGAGCTGCCACAGCTTCCCCACAGCAGACGAGATTATCAGTAGTTGATGTCACTGTGGATTAAGTTAGGGGAAAGGCCACAGCTCATGGATAAAGTGCCTGCTTTGGTTTCAGGAGGTCCCAGGTTCAATATCTAGCATCTCCAGGGTAGGGCTAGGGTGAAGATTCCCCCTGTCTAAAAACCTGGGCACTATCACACCCAAGATGCATTTAAATGATGGCTTCTTTTTTGTTCCTATGAGGTAAATTAAAGCACAGCAACTGAATTTACAGTTGCAGTGAGGGCAGAAACCATCTGCCAGAATGGCTGGCACAGAAAATGAGATGTTTATGGCATTTAGACACAATGTATGGCTATAGGAAGCTATTTTATACTAAGAGTGACCATCGAGTCATCTAGCTTTACAAAGTCTCAGGCAGCTGCTCTACCCTATTTTCATGTTTTTCGCACATACACATACACATATGCATGTGTGTGTGTTTTTAACCCGTAATATTATTCTGTTTGATTTCCACATGAATATACTTTCCCAGCCACACCCTTCTCCAAATCTCCACAAAAATGGTTATACGTGGTCCCAATACAGAATAGGATTTTAAAATAGAAAAATATCCACTGAAAAGGCTTGTTGGAAGGGGAGGGTGTTTGGTAAACACCAAAAAGAAGAGACAGTGCCTGCTTAATATGTGACAGGGCATGTTATATATTTTTCTTTTTTAAAAAACACATGGTCTACACGGTGCAGTAGGTAGTATGGAAATGTTATAATAAATAAATGTGTCAGGTGAGATTCAGCAAAGGGCACAGTTTTGCACCATTATCCCAGGCTGCCGAGGAAATTGTTCCTTGACTTCAGATGCACTTTGCTACTTGGCACAGGGATGGGTGCGACGTGATGGGAGTGTTTGAGAAACTCGAGCCTAAAGTAATTTTCACACAGAACTAGTTGGGTAGTTTTCTGAATAGGAAAACACAGCAAGACAAGCCCAAACCTCGCTCCACATCTGAATAAGTGACTGCTACTTAATCGGTCAATGTCTTTGTCAGGTTGACGACATTAAGCCCAGCGACATTTGATTCTCAACCTTGCAATATCTGAAGTCCGATATTGCGCTTCACTAAATCTAATACATGGGCCTCAGTAATAGAGGAAACCACTTTAGCACTCGGCAGTTTATTACGCTGTATAAAACTGACTTCCCTGCAAATCCAATAGCGATAATAAAAATTGTGGTCAGTCGAAGTGGGGATGGTAATGCATTTTGCTGCTCCAGAAAAGGGCTAGATGAAATTTATTGAGAATTCTCTTCCTTCTTTCTCATGCACAAAAGCATCAACACAGCCATGCAGTCTCACTCACACACCATTTGACTGAAGAAGATCAATAGACATTGCTTAATCATTGGTTGTGAGGGCATCATCTAGGAAGATGACATGATTATACTTAAAAACAACAACACCTTTCAGTAGTTTTAAACTAGGACTGTTGATAATGTGATGCATCATCAACCCTTTTTTTTTTTTTTTTTTTTTTTTTTTTTTTGTATAGGCCTATTGTGACCCAATAATTTTGCAGTCCATTAATGGCTCCTGTTCCCCAGCTTGCCATGTCATTGATGGGGTTTCACCACTAGGTGAAAAGTCATTTGTATTTGTTTGTTTTTTTCCTATATTTTGAAATCTGTGGTAGGACTTCTTTGAGCCTTGAGTCTGTTTTATTTTGCAGTCAGTGATTTAGCTGTGCTCTGTGAAATTGTTATGATATTGTTTCCCCTTGATCTTCTGGAAATCACTCTGAAGTCACCTGGTGCTGTAAAGTTGTTTCAAAAGACATGGAATGAATGAATTAAATAAAACCAGTCCCCTTTTCCTTTTGGTCTGCTCATTGGGAGAAGCCAGCAGCAACCTCTGGAAGCTAAGCAGGTCTGGGCTAGGTTACTACTTAGATGGGTGATTATCTGTCAGACAAATAGTCTATCTAGCTCAGTATTGTCTGCGCTGACTGGCAGAGGCTCAGGAGAAGATAAGAAAAGCCCTATGCCATCTGCCCACTGACTCGTGTAATCCAACACCCTGTTCTCAAAGTGACCAATCTGTAGGAAGCCCACAAGCAAGACCTGAGTGCAACAGCACTCTCCTCACCAACTGATATTCAGCGGCATACTGCCTTCCACAGTGGAGGGAGAACACAGACATTGTGGATACTAGCCCTTGATCGTCCATTATTTTCTTCCATCTTCTTAGGCAAACAGGAAGCCACATGTACACCATTTTGGGTTCCATGTAAGAAAATAAATCGCACCTAGCAGTTCATTTGAGTGTTTGGCCATACTCCAAAAGGGTTTGGAATCTGGTTTTCTTCAAACACCTGTCCTGGTTCCTGAACTGGGATTCAGCAGAGGTACAAGGAGGCTGTTTGGGAGCCCTGCCAATGTTTTGTCTCTCTGTGCAGGTGTTGCAGATTGGGCCGCCTGCATGGGCGCCAATTACTGATAACGAGTGTTTGAGAATTCTGTTGCATAATCCGCCCGGCATGTACAATTTGCAGCAGATTATTTCGAGTATCCTTCTAGCACTGTGTCTTAATTGTTGCTTTTATTCCCAGCCTTTATTTAAATATCAAATAATGTTTCCTCTCCTAGAGATAATCAACATGAATGCTTCGTAATTTTAATCACATTATTTGGCTGAGGCTTTGCATTTTGTCTCTGTCTCTTTTCCTGCTTTCCTCAATGGCAAAAAAATAATAATAAAAACTTAAACAAGTATGGATGCACATTGCTTCTTTATCAAGAAAGACTCTCTGTCAACCTTATTTTACGTCTCAGTTGTCAATTTTTATTTTTAATATTTAGATGTCTTAGGTTGCAATGCTGTACTCTTTTACCTGGCAGTAAGCCCCATTGAACTATGTGGGACTTACTTCTGTGTAATCATGCATGAGGATTGCTCTGTTAATTCAATCTTATTATGAAAATTGAATAGCTTAATATTTTGTGGCTTAATATGGTATTATAATGAAAGATTGTTTGGAGAAGTCAGACAAATCACTTACAGTCCAATCTTCTCTCCCCCCTGCCAACACGCTTAGCAAAATTATCTTCATTGGATCCGGGGTGTGGAATAGCTGAATGACTGTCTCCCCAGCAGTCTCTCAAGAGCCATTGTTGGCCTGAGAGCAACTGCCCCTATTGCCCAATGGGTGGGCTAGCCCTTCATTTCAAACGGAAGTTTTCCACTGTCTTTATGTGCTGGGAGATGGAGAAAATGCATTTTCCGTTTTCAGTTTTGATAGACATTACTGATTGTTTGTAGGGAAATAGAAATTTGTCAGCACTTTCCAGTATGAACACTGGGACTAGGTACAGTGGAACAATTTGTTTTCAATGAGCATGCACAAAGTAAGATTTATGACTTTTGCCGCTTGGATGACATTTCCCACATACTTGCAGAGCTGCAGCAAATTAAATAGATCCGTGAATACTAAGGGGTGTGTTTTTGTAATGAGGGAGAAGAGACAGAGGCAATAAGAAGATAATTAAGGTAACAACTTGTGAAAAATTAAAGTGTTTCTGTCTTTCATTTTTTGAATCTCCGAGCATAAACTTTGTAGTTGTTAATTTAATTGCTGATGTTCGCTGTGTCCCTGAAGAATATTAAGGATTAATCATCTGGTTCATTTCGACAAGAGATAAGGCCTAAGTGAATTGAAATTTTACCAATTTAACCCTGTCTGCCTCCTAATAAGACATGATTAACATTTTTTCAATTAACAACACATAATTATTCCAAAGGCCTTCTTGCTTATAGTCTGTTTTCACATGTTTTGTATGTCCTCTTCAGGTATTTAAAAATGGGGAAATTGTTTTTAAAATTCTTTGCTGCCCATTAAACATGTTGATATACAATCATAAAAATTCTCTCTTTCTTTTTCAGGCAAACTCTTATTACTTCTGCAGCCTTTTTGTGTTTTCTTTTGTACAAATTCTGACAGAGATTATTCAGATTAACTGATGCAATGCAATAGTGTTTCCTTCAGGAGCAAGGGAAAATAAGAGTTATATATTTATTTTCTACAACACTTATTTTTAAGGGGGGGACACTTTTTTTACAAAGACTTTGATTTCTTACTTAATTAATTTTGACAGATGAATGAAAGGAATATTCGTAACCTAAAACAGTATTTAAAAAAAAAAAAATAACACCATTTGGGACTATTACATGAGGGGCTAGTTGAGGACTCTGATCCTCACCAGCAGGGTCTTACTTCCTTAAAATGAGCAATTGCTCCCCTTTTATTTATTTCAGAAGGATCCACCGATTTTTTTCAGTTCACAAGGAAGTTACAGGCACAATACAATACAGTGTTACACTCTGAGATAATGAAGCCGTATCTGTGTCAGTCAGTAAAAGAAGAATATAACACATGCCAGTCTTTGCAAACCTGGTGCCTTCCAGATGTCTTGAACTACAATATCCAGCATCCCCACCTTTCACAGCTGTGCTGGCTGGGGCTAGTGGAAGTTGTAGTCCAAAACATCAGGAGGGCAACACATTGGTAGGGGCAGAAATGTTGGGATGCCACTCTCAAATAGCAATTGAGTGAGCTGCCATTTCTGTATTACGGAGGTGCCATTTCTGTATTACGAAGGTGAATATTTCATTGCTTTTCTGGCCTCCTTTGACCATCTCCTAGCTAGGAAGCAATGTTCTGAGAACCCTGTTAAGGGCATATGAAATTCCTTGGCATTTGTGGCATTACTAGTCTTCAGCCTCTACATACTTTTGCCCTTCCACCCCACATCTTGTTTCTTTGGTCTGCACCACCTGTTCTGCTGAATCATCCTAAACTGAGCAAACTCACATCAGCCTCAACTCATCTCCCTCCCTGAAAGATAGTAGCTTCTTCTACATTGCAGTCCTTCTGTCTTCCACTTTTGTTCACCTGTCATTATACACTTCAACTTCCCAACCAAACTCCTCCTTATTCCTTTCTCTCTTTTCTCTTCATGCTGTGCCCTGAAGCAGAAGTTGAGAAGGGGGTCCTCTGAACACTTTGGGTGGCTCCTTCCCATTTATGATTTCCCAATCCACTTCCCAATTCAGTCGCAGGAACAATACCTAGGTCAAGGGTTCCCAAACTGTGATTGTGGACCACCAATGGATCAGAAGCTTTGTTCAGGTGGTTATAGGCATGCCCACATTAAATATTCACATCAATTTGTATTGCTTATTTTATTGCTTATTTTTTGTATTGTATTTTCTTGTATTACACCTGAAATTCTATGGAATGTGAATTGCAATGCAATAAAATGCAACAGAACAAATTAAAAAACAGTAAAGGTAGAATTAGAAACCATGCAGTGCCTAGCACAGTGCACTGCAATTGCTACAAGAGACCAAAAATAATTAAGTGGTATTCAAGACCGTCAGGAATTTTCAAGCAGCCCATGAAGGATAAAGGACTATTGCTCTGGGTGGAGTTGCTTAGTTGACTGATTTATATTCAAACAAATAAATACACTTGACCAACAGAAAGCTACATCAAATAGTTAAGTAATGAGCTTTAAAAAAAAAGAACATTGAATGTTTTCCTTACAATGAAGAGACTTCTTGTGTTCTACTAGGGATGGGGCAGGAATTAGACTCATTAATGTGAACATACCTAATTCACGTTTCTGAAAAAAATACACAAACTGGAATGCAGCTATCCTGCAAAATCCACACTACCCCAGATTTTGCAATGCAGTTCTCCAAATGAGCAATGCATGTAAAAAGCACATATTTTGGAGGATAAAAAATGCATGCATACAAATATGCATTTTATTAGGCAAAATTGCATGCAAACATATTATATCAAGAGCAATACACACTAAACTGGTGATGAATTTTAACGGGGCTTTTTTTCAAAGTCACAAACTTATGTGGAAATGTGTGGAACTGAACATAAGGTTGGAAACATGAAAAAACTGATAAAAACCGAAATTGCCACATTCCCCCATCCCTCTGTTCAGCACTTTGGAATGGGCAGATAAATGTTGCATATTCTTGCAGATCCCATAGTTGCTTTGCTAAATAACAAGTCAATTAAATGGTTTTGCATTTACAGTCTAGCAGCGTTCAGGTCTATCTGCAATATAAAAGTTTGCTCTTCTAAAATCTTTTGTTAGGTTTCCAGGGTATTGCCTAAATGGCTTCCCCGTGGTCTTAGTTATATGATGTTCAGAGGGTTCCCCGACTTGCTAGTGAATAATCCAGTAGCAGGTAACTGGAAAGACTCATTAACAGATGTTTATGGTAATTTAAAAGAAAGCAAAACAAAAGCCCACCGCTTGTCTAATGGGCAGCCGATCTAATGTCTTGGCTTAATGGACAGGAGGTCTGTATAATTTGCTGCCTGGCAGATACAGAAAAACAAAGTGAGAGTGAGAGGGGAAAGAGAGGCTTTGTTAGCATTTCATTTAATTCTCTCTCTAGTGTGGAAAGACCCAGATATTTTTATCTGAAACATTTTGCTTTAGAAGTGCTTTTTCCTTGTTCTTTTGGATGCATTTTGTCAATAACATTGCATGCATTATTATTAATATTATAAAGGTATTAACATTATAGCGGATCTGAATTCATGAGCATGATATTGCTGGACAAATGTTTTGAAACTGTAACTTTGTTTTGAGCTCTGCCTGAATTGTTGGATAATTGCAGCCCTCCGCTGGAGAATATTTAGTGGACCCATCACTCCCATTTTTGCAACTAATACATAGCATCAAAATTTTGGAATGCTGTTTTTGCCCAGGCCTCATTAAAATTGCACCTTAGGGCATGCACAAGAGCATCTAAAGGTGAACACATTTTGACAACACGTAGATAGTTGAGTGTGGCATGTACTCTAGCAAGTTGGTTGAGGAATATAACAGAGAGGGTAAAACAAAGAATAATGTTGAAGGCAAACTGGGGGTGGAGGTGCAAAGCCAAAAGACAGCTTTGGGGCTTTGAAATTAAAGAGGTACAGAACTGCCTTGTTCAGATTGGCTCCACTGGCAGAATAGGTGCCCTGACTATGGAATTATAAGGCTTGACTCACAACAAGAGGGTGACTGCCCATTGCCCTGCCAACCTGCCGTCTCTCTTCTCCTGTTCTACCCACTGAGCTAATATTCTAGTCCTCATGGTTTGAATGAAGGGCTGATTTAAATAGGAGCTGCCTTCTGCTGAGTCAGACCACTGGTTCATCTAGCTCTGTATCCTCTGTGCTAGTGGTTCCTACCCCCCCCCCTCACAAACACAGACAACTTGAAAACTGATGAGGCCCTTGGGGGATAACTTTTTTTTTTTCTGCCTGTGGTAGTAATCATAATGTTGTGTTCAACATGCTATATGGTTTTCAGATTATAAGCTTTATTCACAGACATGTCACAGGCCACCGGTGGCCCACATAGGCTTGGCCCACCCATGAGGTGGGATGAAGCAGGTGCCTTGGATGACAGAAGCCTCCAGGGTGCACAACCATGGGCACCTGTCCACCACTGATGCCGGTGGAGAAGCATCACCTGCATTGGTGTCAATTTCTGGCCAGATGTCTTCAAGATCTCATGAGAAAATCACTATAGGTGCTGAAGCTGCTTCTGTGGCAGTGCTGGCAGGTGGGACAGAACTGAAACAGGTGCACTGGTCCTTGGTCCTCAGACCATAGTTTGGAAAAGCTAACTGGCAGCAGCTTTCCAGAGTTTTAGATTGGAATCTACTGTTCTTACTTGGAGATGCTGGAGTTTACAGCTGAGCCTTTCAGCACACAAAGCAGATGCTCTACTGCTGACAGTCCTTCTCCCTGTCTTTGGGAGAGGAGATGGTCGAACCCTCCAAACCACTCTGGCAGCTAATCTCATATTGCATAGAGATCTGGATTGTGGGAGATCTCCACAGCTGTCACCTGGAAATGGTAGCAGTGAGATGTTAGCTGGGTTGGTCACAGCAATGGTGGTTATGCAAGGACACATGACACTAAAACAAGGCAAGGAGGAGTGCCATTTCTCCTGCTTCATCCAAAGATCTACTGTTTTTTTTCTACCTCTAGTAGACCGGGCTAAGTCAATACTGGTGGTCAGGCAGAAAACAATCTGCAGTAAAGAGCTTCAGAACAGAGGAGTCGTGTCTGAGTGATTTGTGGGTTGGTTACAAAGTGCCTTACAAAGTAAGCCGCTTCGGTTTTCAGGTTCCATAGATGAAAAGCACCAGAGACGTTTAAGTCAAAAGCTTAAGTGCAGCATCGTCCTTTGTCAGCTCTTCGGGAGCCAGCCAGTCTGCGGCATGAGTAATTCCTAATGCTTTCATAAGCAAGCAAAGGGAGAAAAGCATCTCGCAGTTGATGCTTCCTGCTGCATCAGCTTAATATGACAGCCAGATAATAAAAACCTCTCCTCCATGTTACCAGTTGAAATATTGATGAATTTGAGCTGGACTTATGGTCAGTGGCAGTGGATAATCCCAGGGTGTGCTTGAACTTTCTTCCCTACCCCCTGTGCTACAATTTTCATTTGCAGCAATGATTCCTTAGATTTCCAATTCTTGCTTTTTATTTAAATCTAGTACCTGGGGCAAGTCAAGCAAGCAGGGCCACATAGGGGAAGTGAGCATGTGTATGACCACCCCATCATCCTGCCATCAGGAGAAAGACACTGCAGCTCATTGGTAGAGTCCAACTTGTCCTGTTTATTAAATAAATTTCACTGTCTCTACCTCCCTCACTGATTTGTAAGAACAGAAGAAAAGCCCTGCTGGGTCAGGCTAAACAGTGGCCAGCTAGATGTCCAGTAGAAATCCCCAAACAGGACTTGAACACAGAAGCAATTTCCCCTCCTACCGTTTCCAGAAACTGGCATTCAGATAGAGGCAAACTGCCTCTGAGAGTAGAGGCAGAACATAGCCATAATGACTAACAGCCATGGACAGCCCTAGCCTCCATGTATTTGTCTAGTCTTCTTTTGAAGCCCTCCAGCTTGGTGGCCATCGCTACATCTTGTGGGAGCAAACTTCAGAGTTTAATTATTTGCTGTGTGGAGAAGCACTTTCTTGTAGATTTGAGACCACAGCGTGGGGAGAAGAGGGGACTTAAACACTTTGCTTCACTGCTGTTCCAATATGCACTGGGGGAGCATGGAAGGAACTGCCCTAGGAGGCAAGCTGTGTTTTTTCCCCTTAAGGGAAGTTTTCCAGTGGAGCAAAGAATATTAATAGAGATTCCCACCAAACCCCCCCCCCCCCCGCCCTACCACTCTGGACTGAGACCTCAGTAGAATCCAAGGTTGAAATACCATCCCTTTCTTCAGCCTAGATTTGAACACATGCCCTCCCTGCCATGGGAGTCAAACATACAAGGTTTAGCCACCACATTCTCCACTAGCTTTAGTTTTCATGCCATCTGCAAAGGCAGCCCCTTGTAGAACACATTGCAGCAGTCAAACCTGGAGGTTTCCATATCACCAGATAAATCCAGCCTATCCCTCTCCTAATGGGATCACAACTTGGCTATCAGCCAAAGGTACTAGAAGAAATGCTTGCAAGCAGACAGCATGCTTGCCTCATTGGAATCAGGACCATGAGGTGTGAGTGTGGGGTGTGTGTGGGTGTGTGTGTGTGTGTGTGTATGTGTCAGTGTCAAAGTCCCTCTTCCCTCAGCCACAGTTCTGATCCAGCTGTTACACACACACATATGGCAGCTATTTATTGGGAGGGATTATTAACTCCATGGTTATGACTTTAATATCATATGTAGTTTGTCTCTGAGATTTTCTTTTACTAAGCCTTAAATTGTGTGTTTGCCATTTGGGCTTGCATATATTTGTTCTGCTTGCATATATTATTGGAAGATTGCATCTTTCATTTTATAAATATGCCTCTTGAGATGTGGGTCAGTACCAATTTGGCCATCATTCGTGAATGAATGGGACTTTGTGTACAAATTTAATGGTAATGCACTGTTGTTGTTTTTGTCAAATAAATACAGTTTTACTGATTTCCAATATATAACAATTAGGTGTGGTGGGGAACCAACAGAAAAAGAGACAAAAACAAATGCATTGTTGACTAATAGTTGGTTTCTTAGTCTGTGCTATCCCCATGTTTTTGTCATCAATACTGCCATCTATAAACTTTCTGTTCTGTTGGTCCCTCTATCCTACATGAAATGTGCTTTGATGGTATTTGCCCTGTTCTGCTGTACAGAGTGAATGTATCGTTCCTACTAATGTTGGATTCCAACAGCTTATTGGACCCTTCTGCCCTTGGTAGTTTAATACTATATCTGAAAAGTCAGAAGAAAGAGCTGGGCAACTGGTGCTTGGGGGGGGGGGGTTCCTTTGTTCTAATAAGCTTCTTTGTAAAGGCAATCCCTTTTGCTATAGACTGCCACTTAGCAGCAACTGGAATGAATCCCAACCTTTATTAAATCAAGATTAGCACTTGGAGGGGGGCTTTAAGGAACTGTGAAACTTTGCTAAGGTGAGAATAATAAAACGATTCAAAATGCTTTTTTATTGCAAGGATCCATGTATTATTATGGTACAGATGTTCAGGACTCAGGATGAGGTTTAGCAATGACCTTGGATGATGTCTGAAGTAAAGAAGAATTTTGTGTTGTTGTTGTTGTTGTTTAGTTTGAGAATGTTAAATAAGGAGTTATGCATTGTTTTTGACATATCCCTTTCATTGAAATTAATTCTATAATTGCTAATGTTAAATATGACCATAGTAGATAAGCTACCATTCAACAGAAGCTAAATGTTAGCAGAACAGAAACAGTGCTGATTGGGTCCACAGCACTAAATGCATGGTTCTTTGTGGTTATGAGCTTTCTTATTTGGTACACAAACCAATGCAGAAATACAGCAAACCATTCATGTATTTCCAGGCAGATCAGCCTCACCAATAGCCAAAGCAGAAATGCATTCATTGATTTGTTTGTTCACTTGTTTATTTAAGGCCTTGTATATACTCATATGTTTGAAGCTATTGAGAGAAAATGAGGTTCTAGAGCTAGAAACTCCTCTGTGATGAAAGGTTACAGCATTGGGGGCTTTCTGGATAAAGAAAATGCAAGAGGCCACGTAGTAGAAATGTGTAAAACTATGCATGACATGGTGAAAGTAGATAGAGAAAAAGGCCTCTACTGAAAAGACTCTCATTGTTACCCTCTGAATGTCAGATGGAAATGGTGGGCTCATGGAAGTGACTCAACTGATGGGCACTAATTGTTGGGGAAAATCCTCAGGAACTGGAACTTATCTCAGTTTGTGGTGCATTTGTCCAGTAGCTGCTGTTGCTGTTTTTAAAACAAATCATAAGTTTGTATTTAGAGGCAATCAACACCATGGAGTGAAAGCTTATCATCTCCCATTCCATGTAACTTAGAATCATAGAATCATAGAGTTGGAAGAGACCACAAGGGCCATCGAGTCCAACCCCCTGCCAAGCAGGAAACACCATCAGAGCACTCCTGACATATGGTTGTCAAGCCTCTGCTTAAAGACCTCCAAAGAAGGAGACTCCACCACACTCCTTGGCAGCAAATTCCACTGTCGAACAGCTCTTACTGTCAGGAAGTTCTTCCTAATGTTTAGGTGGAATCTTCTTTCTTGTAGTTTGGATCCATTGCTCCGTGTCCGCTTCTCTGGAGCAGCAGAAAACAACCTTTCTCCCTCCTCTATGTGACATCCTTTTATATATTTGAACATGGCTATCATATCACTCCTTAACCTCCTCTTCTCCAGGCTAAACATGCCCAGCTCCCTTAGCCGTTCCTCATAAGGCATCGTTTCCAGGCCTTTGACCATTTTGGTTGCCCTCCTCTGGACACGTTCCAGTTTGTCAGTGTCCTTCTTGAACTGTGGTGCCCAGAACTGGACACAGTACTCCAGGTGAGGTCTGACCAGAGCAGAATACAGTGGCACTATTACTTCCCTTGATCTAGATGCTATACTCCTATTGATGCAGCCCAGAATTGCATTGGCTTTTTTAGCTGCCGCGTCACACTGTTGGCTCATGTCAAGTTTGTGGTCAACCAAGACTCCTAGATCCTTTTCACATGTACTGCTCTCAAGCCAGGTGTCACCCATCTTGTATTTGTGCCTCTCATTTTTTTTTTTGCCCAAGTGCAATACTTTACATTTCTCCCTGTTAAAATTCATCTTGTTTGTTTTTGCCCAGTTCTCTAATCTGTCAAGGTCGTTTTGAAGTGTGATCCTGTCCTCTGGGGTGTTAGCCACCCCTCCCAGTTTGGTGTCATCTGCAAATTTGATCAGGATGCCCTTGAGTCCATCATCCAAGTCGTTGATAAAGATGTTGAATAAGACTGGGCCCAAGACAGAACCCTGTGGCACCCCACTAGTCACTCTTCTCCAGGATGAAGAGGAACCATTGATGAGCACCCTTTGGGTTCGGTCAGTCAGCCAGTTACAAATCCACTGAGTGGTAGCATAGTCAAGACCGCATTTTATCAGCTTCTTTACAAGAATATCATGGGGCACCTTGTCAAACACCTTGCTGAGATCAAGGTAGGCTACATCCACTGTGTTCCCTTCCCTTCATCTACCAGGCTTGTAATTCTGTCAAAAAACGAGATCAGGTTAGTCTGACATGACTTATTTTTCAGAAATCCATGCTGACTATTGGTGATCACAGCATTCCTTTCTAGGTGCTCACAGACTGTTTGCTTAATGATCTGCTCCAGAATCTTCCCTGGTATTGATGTCAGACTGACTGGGTGGTAATTATTTGGGTCCTCTCTTTTCCCCTTTTTGAAAATAGGGACAACATTTGCCCTCCTCCAGTCTGCCGGGACTTCGCCTGTTCTCCAGGAATTCTCAAAGATGACTGCCAGTGGTTCTGAGATCACATCTGCCAGTTCTTTTAATACTCTTGGATGCAGTTCATCTGGCCCTGGAGACTTGAATACATCTAAACTAGCCAAGTAATCTTGTACTATCTCCTTAGTTATTCTGGGCTGTGTTTCCTCTGCTGAATCATTTGCTCCAAATTCTTCAGGTCGGGCATTGTTTTCTTTATCGGAGAAGACTGAGGCAAAGAAGGCATTGAGGAGTTCAGCCCTTTCTGTGTCCCCTGTTTGCATTTCACCATCTTCTCCTCTGAGTGACCCCACTGTTTCTTTGTTCTTCCTTTTGCTACAAACATACCCATAAAAGCCTTTTTTGTTGCTTTAAACCTCTCTAGCAAGCCTGAGTTCATTCTGTGCTTTAGCTTTTCTGACTTTGTGTCTACACGTGCTGGCTATTTGTTTGAATTCCTCTTTGGTGGTTTCCCCCCTTTTCCATTTTTTGTACACATCCTTTTTAAATCTTAACTCAGTTAAAAGTTCTTTAGATAGCCACCCTGGCTTCTTTAGGCACCTTCCATGTTTCCGTCTCATTGGTATTGCCTGAAGTTGTGCTTTTACTATCTCCCTCTTAACAAACTCCCAGCCATCATGAACTCCCTTTCCTTTTAGTATTACTGTCCATGGGATCTCACCCAGCACTTCCCTAAGTTTTATGAAGTTGGCTTTCTTAAAGTCAAGAAATTGAGTCCTAGTATGCTTGGCTGCTCCTTTCCGCTGTATAGTAAACTTCAGAAGAGCATGATCACTCGCGCCTAATAATCCTTCCACTTCTACCCCACTAACCAGGTCATCAACATTGGTTAGGACCAGATCTAAAATGGCTGTTCCTCTTGTTGCTTCTCCCACTTTCTGGACAAGAAGTTGTCTGCAAGGCCAGTGAGGAATCTGTTTGACCTTATGCTCTTGGCTGAGTTTGACATCCAACAAATATCCGGGTAATTGAAGTCCCCCATTACTACTATCTCCCTTCCTTTTGCATGCTTGGCCATCTGTTCCAGGAAGGCATCATCTATGTCCTCCGTTTGGCTTGGGGATCTATAGTAAACTCCCACAATGAGGTCACTGTTATTCTTCTCTCCCTTAATTTTGACCCACTTTGGCTTTGAGGTTCTAAATCTTGGATCTCTTCACAGGTATACACATCCCTGACATATAACGCCACTCCTCCTCCTTTCTTGTCTGGTTTGTTTCTCTGAAATAGTTTGTATCCCTCCATTATTACATTCCAATCGTGGGACTTACCCCACCAGGTTTCAGTGATGCCTATTATGTCATATTTAGTTTGCTGTACCAAGAGCTCAAACTCATCTTGTTTATTTCCCATGCTTTGCGCATTAGTGTACAGACATTGAAGTCCATTAATCATTCCCCTGTGTCTCTTATTTAAGGATTTTTTTCCTCCCACCACTAGGTCTGCGTGCTGTTTGCTCCATTTGTTCTATGACATTTGGATGATCAACTTCATCAATTGATAGACTCCTACCTTCAGGAGCACTGTCTCCCTGAGGTAATCAATTCCACAGTTTAAATTATTACCATCAGAAAGTTCTTCCTAATATTTAGCCAGAATTTCCTTTCTTGTTATTTCAATCCATTGGTTCAGGTCCTAACTTCTAGAGTAGCAGAAAACAAGCTTGCTCCTTCTTCCTTGTGACATCCCTTTAGTTATTTGAATTAGACTATCATGTCATCTCTCAGTCTTCTCTTCTCCAGGCCAAATAAACCAAACCAGTCCTCATAAGGCTTGCTTTCCAGACCCTTGATAATCTTGATTGCCCTCCTCTACACACGTTCTAGCTATTTCATTTATAGTTGTGGAAACTTTAGGTGTGACTTCAGTGCTCACTCCTTTTAAAAACTAGTTGTTGTTGTTTTTCAGATATAAGCAATTATCTGTATCTCTTTTGATGGTTCCGATTTCTCTGTTGTACAGGTTCCTTATGCCTTGGCTGTGAGGTTTTACAAGGACGGGAGAGATTCCATTGTGCCTGCCCCTATTACAGTCGATTATGTCACTAAATATTCCCAGGCTTCAGCATCATTAAGTGGATCTAAGTGAGATGACATGGGCCGTGGTGTTCTCATCAGCGTAGGTTAATAGAAGGAAACTCATCTGATCATTTCTTCGGCAGCTTTTCCTCATGCATATGCACAGAGTGACAGTGCTGCAAAAGAGGCCAGGCTTTCAGGATAGGAAGGTAGCCCACATCCCCCTGGTTCCTTAATGAATTCCTAGGACAAACCCCATCACCGATAGCATGTGTAGTACAAGATACCATTTCAATTTGAAAATGCATTTAGGGCAAACAGAAGGTTGTAGCCCAACACACAATGCAACGCTGGGGATGCTGTGTTGCTGCTATGCAGTCAAAAGGAATTATGCAAACTTGGTGAATAATAATGTTCTATTTTGGAATGTTGGTATATTGCATTTTCATGGGGATAGGAAGTGGGGGGCATCTGAATTTGAATGAATCCAGATCCAGCCGGGCATCCAGTTCCCAGGTGATGAATGCAAATTGCATAGAGGTCTTGAGGCTCAAAAGAAGGCAGCTCAAAATTGGTGGCAAGAAGTTAATGATCTAAATACACATGCAGAGTTAATATTTGGTTGTGGTTTTCTGAATGGCTGGTTCAGCCATGTTGTCCTGACTATTGAAAATACTTTACCGTGCTTCTCCCACACCCTATTTTATTTGCACACCGGCTCTCTTGTATACTCTGAATTAGGAAGGGAATCAGGGCCATTTGGCAAAGGTTTTCATCAGATTTCTCTCACATTTGTGAGTCCCATTTGCTGTGGGCTCAGCAGAAAACCTCACTATTGACTTTCAGGAATTTCTTTAAGACCTTTCAATGCCCACAGTAGCATATTTTTGTTTTGTTTTGTTCTGTTTAGAAATCAGCCAGTCATTTTAAGAGTTATTCGTATTGTTTCCATAGCATTCATTGTATATTGTCCACTGCCTTGATGCTTTATATGAGTTAAAGGTAAAGGTAAAGGGACCCCTGACCATTAGGTCCAGTCGTGGCCGACTCTGGGGTTGTGGCGCTCATCTCGCTTTATTGGCCGAGGGAGCCGGCGTACAGCTTCTGGGTCATGTGACCAGCATGACTAAACCACTTCTGGCGAACCAGAGCAGCACACAGAAATGCTGTTTACCTTCCCGCTGGAGTGGTACCTATTTATCTACTTGCACTTTGACATGCTTTCGAACTGCAGGGACACCAGGGACTCCCTGAGTCACTCCAATTACCACCTGGAGCAGGGCATTTAGCATTGCTGCACATATTTAGTATACTCCACTCCCTTTTGACATCCAGTACACCTTACAGTGTTATGCTTTAGCTTAGGGATGGGGGACCTCAGGCCTGGGTGCTGAATCTGGTCCTCCAGGCCTATCTGTCCAACCCTCAGGACCCACACCACTTCTCTTCAGGCCACAACCCTCACCAGCCCCACTCTGCAACCTCCTTGAGCCAGTGTGGTGTACTGGTTAAGAGCGGTAGTCTCGTAATCTGGGGAACCGGGTTCGTGTCTCCGCTCCTCCACATGCAGCTGCTGGGTGACCTTGGGCCAGTCATACTTCTTTGAAGTCTCTCAGCCCCACTCACCTCACAGAGTGTTTGTTGTGGGGGAGGAAGGGAAAGGAGAATGTTAGCCGCTTTGAGACTCCTGAAGGGGAGTGAAAGGCGGGATATCAAATCCAAACTCTTCTTCTTCTTCTTCCTTGAATGCTTTTTGCATAGCTGGAATGTATCTTTGAACTCTGATAATGTTCCTTGCTTCAAAGAAAGAAATATAAAGAGAGATGTCTGGCTGTTTGTAGAAACTAGCCTCCTGTACACAGGTAAAATTTCCATTCATTGTTCCTGACCCCTGGCATGTGATTTGGTCTTTGGAAGGTTGGATTAAAACTTCCTTAAGCACATAGGCTTTCCCTGATATAAAACGTTCTTTGAGTATCTGCACTTTTGAGCAGATGAATGAATTAATGAATGAATCTTTATTTGCATCAGCCATCGGCCATAGCAAGAAAACTACAAAACGATATACAAAGAATAGAAATAAAGTCAATTATATAAAATACATTTTAGGGTTTTGAATCAATAGTCAAATAGTGGATCTTATTCTGCTTGCCCCATCTAAAAACCTTGAAACCTTTTTTTTTTTTTTTAAATGATATTTATTGAAAATTTTAAAATTACAAAAGAGAACAAAAAAGAAAAAAAGAAAGAAAAAACAAAGAAAAGACAAACCAGTCAAACAATACAGATTAATAAAAATCAAAATCAAAAAATAACACGACACAATTAAAAAACAAAAATATACCACAAACATTTAAAAACAAATCCAATATTCTCATATCTTTAACTGTCATTACCTTCTTTCTTTGACCTCCTCCTCCTCCCTTTTTTTGTATCCTGATTATTAATTGTCACAGCAAATTCTTTCCATTTTTCATAATATTCTGTCATTACTTTACCTTAATCTATTTTAATCCTTGCAACCTTTGCTGTCACCTGCTCATCTTGATCTGCCAAGAGAAAGGACACTGTGGCAGTGGTTGGGTGACCTGGAATGGACAATAAAA
Organism: Podarcis pityusensis; assembly: GCF_964106645.2. Taxonomy (NCBI): domain Eukaryota; kingdom Metazoa; phylum Chordata; class Lepidosauria; order Squamata; family Lacertidae; genus Podarcis; species Podarcis pityusensis. Next base: position 21,024,299 of record NC_138039.1, read on the forward strand.
GAGGGGTGATAATCTCATTCCTCAGGTCTTTATAAAGAGTGCAAGCCAGAAGGGCATGTGCCACTGATTCAGTACTGCCATCTCCACAGGGATCAGTCAGATGTTTTTGAACCTAGAACTGCCTCTGAAAACTTTGGAGTGCAGAAGCCAATTCCATTTCACACATTTGGCTGGGAGGTGTGGATCAAGGCCCATTCCCATTGGTAGGGATAGCTCAATACATTTTGGTACCTGAGGCAATCCACAAAATGGCACTTCCCTAGCCAGATAAGAAGGGATGAGTGAAGGTGAGGAATAAAGATCTACAAAGGGGACTACCATCCCTGTGGATTCTAATGTCTGAGGCAGTCTCCTCTCCTTTCCTCATGGGTGGGCTGGTTCTGCGCATTGGCATTTGCTAAAATTGAATTCCTCAAGCATACTTAGTGCAGGCTGTTTAGGCGAAGAGTAACACACACAGCTATGGATGTTGGAGAATTCTGAAAGAAAGAAATGGGAGCAGAAATTGCCCGTGTTCACTTATTTATTCTGTGTCCATAACAAAAATCAATCCAGTATTTGTTGTGGTTGCTTTTAGTCTACAAACAATATGGAATTCATTACAAACTCCTATTTGCATTGTGCTTCCTTTACATTGAAATGAAAGGTGCAGAATATCATAATGCCAATGTAATTTGCATAATTTATGTAATTAATTGCATCGATAATGTAAGTTAAGTAATTTCTCCATATTCAACAGTGAGGTGAATAACCCAGTTTTTCCTGGAAGAGGAATCACAGCAGAGTGGGAACGCTGTTGCATATGGCAAACACAGGGCAGAACAGAAAATGGATTCTTGAAGTGGCAATTGGTGGCCCTTCAGACTTTCCAGCCCATCTGTAACTGGCACACAGCTTGATTGGTCACTGCAAAAGGCTTCACCAGCAGCATCAGAAACAGAACATTTCTTATTCTCTCTCTCTCTCTCTCTCTCTCTCTATATATATATAATTACACACCTTTTAAGTCATAAAGAAGGTCTTGCATTGGGGCAAATGCAGCTCTGAAAGTATAAAACCTGAAGCCCAAGAAAGGATTCATGGGTTTTTCAAACAGCTTTCTGTCCTCATTAAAATTATTTGTCTTCCACAATTGCTATTAGAATTTTATTGTCCAGTTTAGGCTGTGAAGTACATGAATGAGTTGTAATAGTCGGACATATTGATGATTCCCAATTTTGATTTGTTTTTTGTTATTCCCCCTAGTTGACATACATCATTGCACTGGTAAAATAAAAATGAATTAGAGAAAGGGGGAAATGGGCTTGTGGGCTGACCATTTATAGCACTTTAGTGGGACCTGAGTAGCAAGTAAGGTTGCTGATTTATTTTGAGAGTACCGCAGGCAATTTTAACACTATATTTTCATGACAAAGATAGTTGCAAGGAAATAAAATTGTTATGTGTGAATTTATTCACTTGATAATACCTGCAAATGAAAGAAAAGGGTGGTGGGGGGGGAGCATAAAACTTTGCTACTCTCATTGGAACTATAAAATTACAAGAAAGGTCTTGTTCCAAGATACTGGCCCAGACATCTACTGTGGTATACATTATTTGTGTATTTGTTGTTGTTTGGCCAATTTTTTAAGTTACGGTTTCACTGGGCAGAGGTATGGACGATCATAGTCTGTTTGCTGTTTTTGCTGGCAGTGGTGGTTGCGGCCTGGTGCGGCCATGGGGGAGCTGGGAGGGGGAAGTCTTTTGCCCGTATGGTCGACTGGCGTCATTGTCGGCCAGTCGTGCGGGCTGATGGGATTTCCCACTGGAAAATTCAAATTCAGATGAGCTAATCACGGCCATGGAAGCTTGCCTATGAGGGAATGAGCCTAAAAAGTTCCCTCACCCTTGAATTAGATAATATTTTTGGCTGTAGCAGTTAACTCTGAGGCTGCCATTGTCTTCCTGGAGAGCTGGGATAGCCGTGGCAACATTGTCAACTTGTCCCACATAAACATGGAATTGAGTCCATTATAGACCATCAAGAGTTATTGTTCTTGGTGGCTACATGGAATTTATTTCTTCATGTGGAGTAGAGCACTGTATGTCAGATGCTGAGGGTTTGACCTCCTTGTATGGGTAGGTCCATGGTTCAGTGATGAAGCATCTCCTTTGCATGCAGAAGGTCTTACTTTCAATCCCTGGTATCTCCAAGGGCTAGGAATATCCCATCTCAAACCTGGGAGAGTCGCTGCCAGATAGTGCAGACAGTACTGAGCTAGATGGGCCAGTGGTGTGACTCAGCATTAGGCAGCTCTGGATTTTTCTATGCTTCCCAGAAGCATCAAAGCATGAGACTCTTAATTTCAGGGTTGTAGCTTCAAGTCCCATATTGTATAAAGGATTCCTGCCTTGCTGGCGGTTGGACTAGATTCCCTTCCCTTGTATTCCCTTCCCACTCTACAGTTCTATAATTCAAATCAATTTAGTGCATCTAGTGAGCAGGATTGGTAAGCAATGTCCTTCAGTAACATAGTGGGTTGTTTTTGTGTGTGTGCTTTTAATGGCAGCTTTCAGATTAAGCTGCAGGCGTCTTGCATAACCTATGGCCACTGGGTTCTCACCGCTGTTGGGAATCACAGGTGAAGAGAGTTCTCTTGCCCTCAGGCCCTGCTTGTGGGCTTCCCACAGGCAACTGGTTAGCCACTGTGAGAACAGGATGCCAGACTATATGGTCCCTTGTTCTGATCCATCCATGTTTTTCTTATGTTATGTTGTCCTTAGGGTACAGATGTTCCTCTTCCAACAAACCTTCTGAAATCTTTATCCCAATTGGGCACCTGTCCAGAATATGAAATGGTTTCATGTATAGGGTTTTTATAAGGTTTTTATCTGCAGGTTTTTTTTTAACTGTTTATAGCTGCAACTGTTCCATACTTTGTCATTATCTTGTAAATCACTTTGAAATGGCTCATGGGGCATGGTCTATTAAATAAATGAATAAATGATCTTAGTGGCAGCAAAGAGTAGGGTGTCCTCCCAAGGTGCTGGGTCCCAGCTGCTGTCCAAGGATTCCCTCCACCACCACCACCCCATTTATTAGCAGTAACACATGTTTTAGCAAAGTGATCAATTTTTATTTGAGCAGGTTGATAGTTTCTGGGGCTTTCCGCACTGAATTTGTTGGGGATGCATGAAGTGGTGCAGAACTTATTTAAGGCAAGCTGAACACCCCCTCCCCCGAATAGTGCTGGCATTTACTGTAGCTTACATTTGTGAATCTATCTTGTAGTGTCAGTGAGATGTTTGCAACGGAGCTGAACTCTTAGTAAATCAGGCCTTCCAGAATTGATTGGGTAGAGGCCTGGGATTTCAAGGCACTTCTCCAGATAGGCTGGGGATAGAAATCAACTTGGACATGCTCTGTATATTTAAATTTTGGAGGACTGTGTGTAAAGATTTGTTTCTTTAGTCGCTTCTGAAAGATGTCAGGATCAATGTGGATTAGCACCAGAGACCTCCTGATCTGTTTTCTACTGTCCTATAGTGAGCCGCTTGAGAAGGAAAGTTAAAAGAGATTATCCTCCCTGATATCAGCACAGGGTCTCCTGACCAGGGATGGAGGAAGAATCTGTTTTAAACCCAAGTTATCAATTGCTGGAGAAAAGCATTGAAATGTTCAGAGAACGAATTCCAAAGGATGGATGTGTTTTACTTTGTGCATTCTTTTGAAATATGCAAGTTTTGTAAGTTCACCTTTGCATAAGAACTGCATTGGATTTCTCCCCCATCCCTACTCTGTACCACTGCTATTTACTGTAGCAGGAAACCCCTGGTTCAGATCTGACATTTGAGAGTAACTGATGGAATGATCTGAGGCACCACTTGCTGCATAGAGTTGATAACAATGACCTGCCTTGTAGGGATGTGGGTGGGTGTGCAAAGGAATTAATGTATGTCATGCACTATCCAAACACTAATTTGATTCCCTGGAATCAAAATTTTCAAGTCGTTTGCATTATTTCACACATTAAGGCTTCCCTTTAAACATCTCTCTCATGGGAACATTGTCTTTCAAAGCCAGGGGAATCTTCAGAAAAACACTGGTGTGCGTACCTTTCCCTCCTTATCCTTTATCATTACAGTTGCACAGGTTATATTTGCAAATCCCCATTGACTTTGGTGACTTTGAGTGAGTACAATTTATGTTCTGTTATGATTAAGGACCTGCCAAATTATATATCTTTGTTGCTTTATTTTCTCTTTCTTGCCTATCACAAAGCAGCAATGATGAAGTTGCTCAACAATGACTGAAACCACTCATTTGCTAAAGAAAGAGGTTGCATATAAATACGTATTTCCATCATTATAATTTCTTTTGATTGCATTTACAGTTTCCCTTCACACAAAGAAAACAAACAGCAGCTGTTCAATGTGTATGTGTGTGTTTGCAGACACACTTACTTACCTGCTTACAAAACAGATAAAGAGCAAGAAGCTCCATTTTAAAGTGCTAATTTATTTATAAAACTATCCCTACCTTTCTGAGATTCTCAAGGCAGTGGATGACCATCATGAACACAATACTGATTAAAAGGTTAAATAATAAGAACTGTCATACCAACATCAATGAGAAGAATAAATAAGGAAATGTATGTCATGTTCTCCCCAAAATCAGAGGCAGTAATGCTTCTGAATACCAATTGTTGGAAACTGCAGGAGGGGAGAGTGCTCAGATCCTGTTTGCAAGTTTCTCACAGGTTGGCCACTCTGAGAACAGATTGCTGAAATAGATGGACCATTGACCTGACCCAGCAGACTCTTCTGATGTTCTTATATTCCCAGAAAACCTAACAAAACACTCATGTGAAAATATTGCAGAGTTGAGCACTGTTGTTTTTTGAGAGGGAATCAGCTTCCCTGAGATGAAGAATTCCAAAGACTGGACCCTTCTACTGAGAAATGCCTACCCTTGTAGGTGCTGGGCCAGAGGTCACCAACATGGTATCTGACCACCAGTTTCTCTTACTTTGCCCATGAAAGGTCTCGGTAAATACTTCCCCCACCTGAGAAACAACCTATGATAGACTAGAGACTATTTGTTCTGTCTACTCAGATCCTGTTTTCACTGGCTCAGCCCCTCACAGGTTTGAATATTCCCCCTTAAACATGCCCGCATTTCATTGGATCTCAGGATTGGATACCTACTCTCCCTCTTTTCCATTTGAAACAGATTGGAGGTGGCAATAGCTTCTTTCTAGTGAGCAAGCTGATGTGGGTGCCTCCCCCCCCCCATTGATGAGAAGCAGGACATGTCTGCACCATTTTATGGCTCTTTCTCTTTTTCTGCTCCATTAGATATGGCAGCCATTGTGACACATCCTTGTGGCGGCCATCTTGTGAGGCATTGCACCCCACAGAGCAGGCATTTTGAATGGCGCTTACAGCACTTTCTCAACATTTCTCCTGTGCCCATTGACTTAGAAGGATTGATGGCTTCCAGAGAAGGGACACTTGAAAATGTTGATGTGATTCATTTTTCTTAATAATAATAATAATAATAAAGGTTTTGCCCAGCTGGAACATATTATTGACCTCTTGTTTGACAGGATGGTGGATAGAGCTGTGTGTAGGGAGAGCAACCGGCTTACTATACAAAGGTAAAATGTACATTAATTGCACTTTTGCCTCTGTCCCTGCCTACTAGTGGCATGTCTTTCTCAGAAGGCTGAACCAAAATGAATGCAGTCCTTAAACTGAAGAAGTTTATCCACCCTGCCCTTGGTCAGCAGGGGTTGAGCCTTGGAACTCTTGCCAACTCCAATGCCAGAGGCAAAACGCGTGTCAATGGGGATTTGTGGCATTAACTGAACTTGTTCATTTACAGACTGTGGTGGATATTAAGGGCCTTGCTCCACAATCCTCTACTAATACTGGGGTAGTGTTCAGATGTTACAATATCGCCGCCCCCATATTTTCTCACCTAAAGTACTATACTTACAAAAAGGGAAGAAACCTCTGAAATGCGCACACCAAACACATGAGGCAATTCCCTCTACTAAGGAAGCAAATTTATTTTCATTTTGCTTAAAATAAAGGAAAAGCAAACACAACTTGCTCTGCTTCCTACAGGAGGAATAAAATCCCTTGGAATATCTTAAAACATTAACTATGTTTAAGGGAGTAAATGAAATGAAATGGTTTACTGTGTGCTGAATCAATCAGAATTAAATTTCATTTACAGATGGCAGTTGGGTGGTGGTTGGTTTTTTTATTATTTAAAAAATGCATAGCAACTTTTACTACCTTTGCTATTGAGTGTGTGTGTGTGTGTGTGTGTGTTTGCTGTGTTACCTGTGTTTAATGAAATGAGGTAGGCATCTTGTGTGGGTTATTTTTGTGAATTTGAATTCCAAATGAGGTGAAGATTGAATTTCCCCAGCCTAGCTGTAGGAGGAGTTAGCTTTTTCAATATGAGCTAGGTGGCAGAATTGACTAAGAATGTGGTGCTCAGCAATTCTGATTTTTTTATTTTATTTTTTTGGATTGCCAGCTTGTTCGGTGAGTCACATAAAGTGCGGCACAAAGTAACATTCTATTTTTGGTGAAGTGGGAGATGCCGGAGGTGGGTGGGTGGGTGAGGTGTGAGAGAGAAATGTTCCTTCATTTGATTTGAAAGCATTTTAGAGCAATACCTTTTAAGCAGCTGGGTCTTAATTTGTGAAGAGCGATAAGCTGTTGATTAGGTTAGGGAATCCCAAGATTCTGTCTCGGTTTTCCCATCCAGCATAATTATTTAAGAGCTCTCAGTCTGTGTTTTACCATCTGTAAGGCTTACATAATAATTTGTTATGAAGAGGCTACATGAGCAATCGAATGGTAAGTTCTCTAGAACGTGCCCCATGGAAATAAACATCAGCTGCATGAGAGCATGTGCTGATGACTACTGTTGTTTCTTAGCTTTCTATATACCACCTTCATTCCATCACAGAATCCTAGGAGTTGTCTGACTGTCAAAGGACTGGATTAGGGAAAACAAAATGAATGGTTGGGGGAAGGCTGAATAGTTGGGGGAAGCTCAGTGGTAAATTATTGGCTCTGGCTGCTGAAACTCCCAGTATCTCATACCCTGGAATCTACAGATAAGGCTAGGAAAGACTCCTTCCTGAAACTATGGAGTGCTGCTGCCAGCCAGTGTTGACACTACTGAGCCAATTGGACCAATAGTCTGATTACGTGTAAGGCAGCTTCATATATTCCTAATGAGAAGGACCACAGATCAGTGGTAGAACATCAGCCTTGCATGCAAAATGTCTCAGGTTCAATCCCTGGCATCTCCAGGTAGAGTCAGTGTTCCAGGAGTCAGCAAACATTTTCAGCAGGGGGCCGGTCCACTGTCCCTCAGACCTTCGGGGGGGCAGACTATATTTTTTTGGGGGGGGGTGAACGAATTCCTATGCCCCACAAGTAACCCAGAGATGCATTTTATCTAAAAGCACACATTCTACTCGTGTAAAAACATGCTGATTCCTGGACCATCCGTGGGCCGGATTTAGAAGGCAATTGGGCTGGATCCGATCCCCAGGCCTTAGTTTGCCTACACATGTTTAGACAACAGTGAGGTAGATGAACCAATTACCTGACTTGGTATAAGGCATCTTCTTGTTTTCCTAACATGAATCTAGGCAATAAAGAGTATTTTCTGGTCAGTCAAATGGTTAATTTGAAAATAGGAGTTCAATCAGTCTTGGATGGGAAATGGGTTCCCTTGGAAACTAGAGTTCACAGTTAGGGTGTAGTCCTGGGCTCACCACTAGGTATGTTAGTGCAATTAAGTACTACTCAGAGTTAGACCTACTGAAATTAATTAATCAACCGAAGTTAATTGTGTCCATCCATTTCAACGGGCATACTCAGGGTAGGACTAGCATTGGATGCAACTAAGCCTGGAGGCTCAGGTGATTATTTATAAACTGCTTAATGCCAAAATAGGCTTCTAAAATGAAGATGGGGTGTTGCTTTTACATTATTTATTTAAAATTTAAATGTGACACATTTAAAAATGCTTTAAAAAATGAAGAAGAAAAAATAAAAAGGGGGGAAAATGTTCTTGTGGCATTCTTGTGGGGAGGGAGCATTTTGAGAGCCGCTCAGCAACCCAGGTGGCTGGTGCAGGGGCCTCCAGTTCTGGGGCAGGATGTCCAGATCCATTTCCTCAGGGTCGCTGCAAGTGTAGAGATATGCTGGAGGATCCTGTTCTCCCTCCAGGATGCTGGAGTAGATAGGCCACTGGCTTGGTCCAGAAGAGCTGTTCTTATAATTTTTTTTATGACTGATGAATGATAGAGGTGTATAATTTAGTAAGCAGCTCAGGAGAGCAAATGGAAGGTATATCCCAGATCACTTTGATTCTCCCTTAACATGGAGAAATCCCTACACAATATGACATCAACAGGATATGTTTCACTACACCAGTGTCAGCCAATGTGTTGCCTTCTAGATGTTGTTGGAGGTCAATTTCCATCAGCTCCAGACAGCATGGCCATTAGTCAAGGATGGTGGGAGTTTCTCTCCCAAACATCTGGGTGGTACCACATTGGCTGCCCCTGCATCACACATTCTAGGAAAGGGGAGTTTGTCAAGGGCTATAGTTTTCATTGTTTTTTGTAATGTGAAGTTGCACCCATAAAGTGAAGAAGTGTGAACTGAATGTGTTAGAGTAAAACAGGGTTAGTGGATGAGATGCCATCCATATGTTGTGGGATCTAACCCCCATCAGATGCAGTCACCATGGCCAAATGTTCAGGGATGGTGGCAATTGTGGATGCAAAATATCTGAGGGGCACAACGTGGGCTACCCTTGGAGTTAAAAATGCAGCATACTGCATCTCACCGTTTAATTCAAGTAAAATGAAAGTGAATTTTCAGATGTGTCATTTTCAGTTTCAAATAGACTTTATATTAAAAAGAAACCAGCAAAACCAAAAAAACCAATTTCTAGTATGTGGCCCATGTTAAAAGGGAGAGTGGAGGTGCGGACAAAACCACTATAAATATTTCATTCCATTTTCAGTGGGAAATACACAAATTCCATTGCTTTTGAAATGCACTTATTTAATGCAGTCTGGCAAGAACTAAACACCAAACCTGATTCTGTACCTACTGGATTAGATTAGAATTGGCTTGTGTTCCATCTCTGATGCCCAAAGTGCTGGGGAAATATATTGGAAGCGCAGAGAAATAAGAAATACAATTTTTAAAATGGCAACCATTAGATACCCAGCACTGACTCAGTCACAGCTGGACACATCTCCAATGGGATAAGAGAGTTGGGCAAAACTCCGCTTGGTTATTGGTCTTTATTCTCTTTGAAAAGTTACCAACTAAAACTCAAAGCTGATTTGAATTAATGTAACTGTCAGAGCTACCAGTGGGCTTGAACTCTGGGCCTTCCAGGATCTGACCTGGAGGCTCACTCCTCAAGGTTATATACCTTTTGGAAACCATAGACCAGGGGTCAGCAAACTTTTTCAACAGGGGGCCGGTCTACTGTCCCTCAGACCTTGTGGGGGGCCAGACTATATTTTGAAAAAACAACAAACAAATTCCTATGCCCCACAAATAACCCAGAGATGCATTTTAAATAAAAGCACACATTCTACTCATGTAAAAACACCAGGCAGGCCCCACAAATAACCCAGAGATGCATTTTAAATAAAAGGACACATTCTACTCATGTAAAAACACGCTGATCCTTGGACTGTACATGGGCCAGATTTAGAAAGCGATTGGGCTGTATTCGGCCCCTGGGTCTTAGTTTGCCTACCCATGCCATAGACCATGTGTGGGGAACATCTAACCCTCCAAATGTTGCTGAACTATAACTCCCTTCAGCCCTAACAAAAATGGCCTATGACCAGGTATTATAGGAATTGTAATTCAGCAACTTCTGGAGGGCCAAAGGTTCCTCCCACTTCTCACAGACACTCAAAGAATCAAGGAGCTGTTCCTCCTGCTTCCTTTGTCTCTTCCCTCTATAACTGGTCATTGGCATTTCCTATCTCTTGATCTGATAAACTCTCCCTCCCTTTCAAGCAGTGTGGCCACTTAGAAACACCCACCCACCCACCCACCCCTCAAAGCACAAAAGAGGATGCAAAATTGTATAACAAATTCATTTGTGTACATTTAAATGTAGACTTTGTGTGAGATCTAATTGCATCTACTCGCTTGCACAAAAGGAATTCTGCTAGCCTGATGGGACTTTAGATTCTCCCCTCCAGCACCTGCCCACCACAAATCTGCTGTGGCAATTCCTCCAACTTTCCTATGACAGTCATTACAATAGAGGACTGCTCCCTTTGAATATAGGACACATGGCCAGCCACCTAGAAATAGATGCAGTTATGTAGTATGTTAAGGTATGAGAGCAGTAAGCAACCTTTCAGCTTGTTACTGGAGCAGGCTATCATGACAGATGGGAGACATGAGGACTGGTTTCCTAGCAGGGCCTAAAGCTGCAGATGCCTCAAGGCTACATCAACACACTTATTGGTAAGAGATGCTTTGTGAAATCCCCAACCCGACTCCCTACCATCGTGACCCAGTTCTTCTGAGTTTACTAATTTGGATAACAAGACTATAAATAATAATTCAGAGTCTTGGTTTATCGTTAGCAGCGGTAGGCTATTATGATTTTCCTTGGCAGCCCATATGGCGGGTGATAAACTAACTAATAAAACTGCCAAATGGACCACAGGTCCGCTTTTATGTTTTTATGACTCTTTCCTTCGTCTGAAGCATAATTAATATGCAGGGTTCAAAAATGTTTTCTGTCTGGGATTCCTCTGTGGCATGGTGCATTCGGAGCTGTGAATGTTATTTGGAAGCAATCTTCTTTAGTTTTTCATTAAGAAAAAACAGACACTGAAGCATGATAGAGAGTCTCTTTTAACAACAGCAGCAGCAACAACATTGAGAACAATATGGCCAATCCTCCCATCCTCCCGTTTTCCTGAACTCTCTGTTTAATATAGGGATGGGAGAAAAATCTGTAAATAGAGGGCATCCGGGTTTCTGGAGTGCCCAAGATCCTTTTTTCGGATTGTATCTTATGTTAGCTCACAAAACGTTGGCTACAATCGTCCATACCCTTTTGCAAATTTTTCCAAGGCTAAGTTGTTCTGTTGATCTTACCAGCATACCTTGGGGGCTGGGATAGTGCTAGTGATAAACCCCCCACCATCCCGTACTACCTGCTTTCCTCTGGTGCTGCCATGACCACTCCACCTGGATGCTCTCCACTAGGGATGAGTGGTGGTGCTTTGGAATAGGAGCTAAATTTATTTCCCATCTGGCCACCACCTGAAGTTACCCAAAAGTCTTGCCCCAGAGACCGATGAATGCCAGTTGTTGTGAATCACAAATGGGGACAGACTGCTGTTGTGCTTAGAGCCTTCTTTCTTGATTTCCATGGGTATCTGGTTGACCACTGTGAGAACAGAATGTTGGCCGTGATGGGCTTTTGGCCTGAACCAGCAGAGATCGTCTTACAATTGGTTTTAAAATCTATACACCCCACTGTAATTGAACTGTGCATCTATGCAGTCAATAAATGTCATAGGTCTATTTGTTTATTTTATTTTATTTTTGCATGGGTGGCCACTGCAAATGGAAGCTGAGCTTGAATACCATTCAAAAGGAGCACCAGTCCCAGCCACTAAAAAGCATCAGGGGCACAGTGGGGAAGGCAATGAATGGGAGTGTGACTGGTTTGGTTTGGTGAGGGGGCCTTCCAAGCCCTTGAGGACCTTAGTCAGTAACCAATATGGCAGACCACTGATGCCAAGTAGTCAGTGACCAATATGGCAGGCCACTGGTGCCAAGCCTAATTGCAAGTGCTGCTACTTGATCTGTTGGAAATTCTAGAATGTCTTCATTACATCCTTATTTTCTGAATAAGGAAAAAGTGGAGGAATAAATAAGCTGTTCTTTCTTGAACTGATTTACTAGATACAAAATTTCATGCAAGGTTGTGCCAAACGGAGACTACTTAATTATTTCAATTACTTTGTTCCCTGAAAAAATGCTGCAGTCTCAGGGCTTTTCTTAATATATAATGTAATGAATGCAGACAACTGGCAGGTAACTGATCTGTTTTCCAAGCTGAATGCTTAAGTGCTTTGCATATAAGCAGTGCAACTCATGTAGAATGCATGATTTTACATATTAATAACCCCCCCCCTTAAAAAAACAAAGGTGTCAATGAGACTAGAATTCAATAACACTAGATGTGTTGACGGCTGCTAGCTTAGATGGCAGTACAAACAAATGACTAGATGGATTCATGAACAATGTTTCTACCAAGGAGTGTTAGCCACGGTAGCTGATATGGAACCTGGTCTTGTATCTCGGATTGACCTTTGGCAACCTTAGGCAATTCAGTCATCAGCACTGGATTAAGAGCAATATGGACAGTTCCTCCGCACAGCATGCCAAGTCAGGCGGGGGGCAAAAATGAGAAGAGCCATAATTGTGAATCTCCATTTTGGGATGCCAAATTTTGGCCTCACACAGGCTACCATAATATGAAAGATTACTGAAGTCTGCCCCTGCAGTCATTGTTGTGGAGCGTTGAAAATCACCAAAGAGCCATAGCTCAGTGGTAGAATACAGGTTTTTCATGCAGAAGGTCCCCAAACAACACCCCAGTCATAGCCCTTGGCTACCTCAAAGTAGGGTAAAATGGAACTCCACAATAATGTCTCTATTTATTTTTTTGTTTATTCTTTTATAAAATTTATAGCCTGCTTGATTGTAAAAGAGTGGGGGGAGGGGAAACAACAGCGCTTGTTCACAACAAGGATAAACCAATGAAATTATCAGCAGAAAACAGATAAAATAAACTGTTTGAAATGTTTGTTGTTGTTGTTTTTAAAAAAGTCATAAGCTAAACACCAGATGAGCTAAAAACCAGGTTCAAATACATGTCAGCATTTTACATGGCTAAATAGGCTGACCTTAAAGGGGGGGGGATGCTTTTAGCAAGTCCCAAGAAAAAGTACAGTGAAGGTACTTGTCTTATGTCAATAGTCCAGGAGTTTCAATGTGAAGGTACATTTCAAATGTGGAACAAATGTTATGTGACATCTGTAAAAATACCAGTTCAGCAGATCAAGGTAGTTGAGTGGGCATATATAGGGTAAGGCACAGGTAAAGTGGTTCCAACCTCTTAAGGGATTTTATATACTGATAGTAAAAACCTGAACCTGTCCTGAAAGAAAATTGTCAACCACTGCAAATCTCTGTGTGCAGATGTTAACATGCTGAAAGGGTCTGCAGCTTCCACACAAAGGAAGTCCTGCATACATAGATTTGTAGTAATCCGGTCTTGATGTATCCAACACACAGACAACTGTTACTATACATTAATAAGCCATTAAATGTTAAATAAGTCACAAAAATGAATATGTGAACAATGTCCTTATTTATACCCATTCACACAGGATATGCATGTTATGTTTCACATAACCTTTCTACATAGTGGATGTGGGTCTGCATTTTCTTTTACTGTGTTACACCAGCACATAATGAAAACTCTGTTTTTCAGTAAAAAAAGATTCTTAAGCTGACCCCCATCCCCAACTTTACATAAGTTTATTTCACCATGCATAAAACCCATACTTTTGATATCTAGCCCTCTAACGTCAGTGTCCTATTTCTTCTCCCTACCCCATTATAAAAGATGGTGTATGAGAACTGTGGTTAGTAAATATACAAGAATTCCTCAAGTATCCCAAGAAAGTCAAGCTTGCAAAAATTTATCATATGCCTGACAATAAATGTTGGAAATGTAATGAGACTGAAGGCACATTCTTTCACCTTTGGTGGACGTGCCCAAGGATTAAGATATTCTGGGAGAAGATTTACAATGAAATGAAAAAGGTATTTAAATATACCTTTTTGAAGAAGCCAGAGGCCTTTCTCCTGGGCATGGTCAGCCAAATGGTGCCAAAGAAGGATAGAACCTTTTTTATGTATGCAACAGCAGCAGCAAGAATACTCATCGCGAAGTATTGGAAGACACAAGATTTGCCCACCCGGGAAGAATGGCAGATGAAATTGATGGACTACATGGAACTGGCGGAAATGACTGGCAGAATCCGAGACCAGGGAGAAGAGTCGGTGGAAGAAGATTGGAAAAAGTTTAAAGACTATTTACAGAAATACTGTAAAATTAATGAATGTTAGAAAAATGTTGAAATGAATTTATATGGCTTTAGTAGAAATATTATAAGGAATTAAAGTACAGATAGGTTAATAGGATATTAAAGGGGGGAAATAAGGTTAGAATGAGTTAAGATAATTATAGGATAGAAAACAGAGGAGGATGGAAAGGAATTGCTGAAATAATTAACAGAAGTGGAATACAAAAAGGGAGGTGTGAGGAGGTCATGGAAATAAGTGAATGAAAGAAGGGATAATGAAACTGGATGATTTATCTTATTGTCTTAGTCTTGTTCTGTTAATTTGATGTGTTGTAATGTATTTTTTTTCTTTCTTTTTTCTTTTTTCTTTTAGTGTTTTGGAAAAAAATATTTTTTATTTTTTTAAAAGTATCCCAAGAAAGAGCTGGCAAGAAACAATGCGACCAGCCTTTTCTACACATAACGAATATTATCTAGAAATCTGAGGACAGGATTTGGCTAAGAGCTACACAGAACACATATAATACTATTCTGTAGCTGCACATTGTAAGAGAAGATGGATAGAGGGTGGCAAGTTTTCATGAAAGCCATTACTGAACCTTAATAAGCTTCCAAGGAACCCCAGGGCATTCTGGAACACAGTTTAAAAAATCACTGGCCTAAATCAGCCTTTCAAGGTAAATTTTTGAGGCTGCTGCTCAGAGATATTACACACAAGCACAGCTTTTAATTCACTTTAAGATCAATTTTTGAAAAGCGTGCTTCAAATTGCCAAATAAATAAATAAAATGGTATACAAATCATCTGAGAGATTTCAAGGAGAGCCGAATGGAATTCTTATAATGTTAGCGATATCTTTCAAGAATGGTCACAGCTAAAACCAATGGCAAACATTGCCACATGTCGTTTATTGAGATG
This sequence comes from Podarcis pityusensis, assembly GCF_964106645.2. NCBI lineage: Eukaryota > Metazoa > Chordata > Lepidosauria > Squamata > Lacertidae > Podarcis > Podarcis pityusensis. The sequence goes on from NC_138039.1 coordinate 21,039,403, forward strand.
TGTTAAGGTTTCCTGCTGCTTCTTAATCAGTGCTTAACATTCTGATATGATTCTGGTGCAGCTATGGGAACGTTCTGAAGTCTGTAGATTTCCTACTATTTGGAACTAGAGAGGAAACTGTGTTTGTTTGTTTGTTTGTTTGTTACATTTTTATCCCACCTTTCCTTTAGGAGCTTGGTTCCCTCCTCCGCATTTTTAACCACTCCCCCTTTTAAAGTTCATAAGAACCCTGTGAGCTAGGTTGGGCTGAGAAACTAGTGCAAATTCACCCAATTAGCTTTATGACTGACTGGGTATTTGAACCGTGGCCTTCCAGGTCATAGTCTAGCACTCTAATCACTACTGGCTCTCTAAAGTGAAATTTTGAAATACTTTTAGTGGTGCATTTGTAGAGAGTATTTAATAGTCTTGCTGGGATCAAGAAACATTTCAATAAGACAAGCAGCATTGCTTAGAGAGGTATATATACTAGGGATGGGAAGGATATTTAAAGGTGGGGTGGATTTCCCCCCGTCTTTTAATGTGAATCTTCTTGTTTCGTACTTTTTCAAACTGAAACATAATTCTCCTTTGTAATTCAAACTTTGCCAAATATTTTGATGCAATTCTCCAACATCAACAACAAAAAAGTGTGTGGAAGTCTACATATTAGGGGAAAGTGTGCATAAGAATGTGTGCAATGGTGAAATAGCACACCAAATGCTTGCAAATATGTGCATATTAGTCAAAAGTGTGTCTATTAGGATAAATTCCCACTAAAATGCTGGTGAATTTTCATTATAATGTTAAAAAATAAAAGCTCGAATTAATGTAGAGAACTGAATTTAAGATTGTAAAAATGAGAATCTTAAGAGAAACTAAAATGTACAGATTTGTTCATCCCCACTACACACACACAAATCAATATTTTCAGAAATAGTTATCTGTATCTATCAGGGCCGGCTCACCTATGAGGCAGGGTGAGGTTACTTCCTCTGGTGGCAGGATCCACCAGGACAGTAGCTCCCAATGTCAATATTTCACACACCCCCCTTAGTAGATCTTCCCTCACCTATTCTTTCCTGCCATGGAGGGGAGGCACATTTTGGGGTCCACCTCAGGTGCCAAAATGTATTGGGCCAGCCTTGATATCCATACATGCAAGAAAGGTGAGCAAAATTATTCACTTTGATCCAAACTTGAGGAAACGTAAGTCTGTTACACAGATTTTCAGATCATGCAAGAATAACATTCTCTCTCTTGGAAACTGACAAAAAGAGTCAATTTTAATAACCAGCATAAAACTTCCAAAGCATAGAATGCAACTCCACTCTTGGGGTCATTTATCTTTGGGCAGTCAAACTGACTGGGGTAACTGGCCAGCTAAACTGCTACAAGGCTTTTGTGTGTGTGCATCTGTGCTATTTCTCCTCTTTTCCTTTTATGAAACTGAGAGGAATCCAATTTGAGTAGTTGACTGCAAATTACTGTTCTTTTAGGATGGAAATGGCTTCAGCTTCGTTATAAAGTTGCAATTGCAAATTTAGCTGCTCCTTGTGGGTAAGCAAGTTTAATTTGCAAATCAATCCTTTAGTTACAACCCTACCACCAAATGACCAGCTATTGATATTGAAGGGCTGCTTTGCATTCTGAGCACGGCCTCATTTTTATCTATGAGCAAACTACTTTCTGTTTGCTGAGTCCCTAGCTGAATTTGGTTGGGCAGTGTGAATCTGTACAAAAAATACTGATGTGAAGTGTGCCTATGTTCTTCTGTTGCCCATTGTTTATCCCAACAGGTGAAAAGACAGACAAGTTCTGAAATAGCTCACGTAAAAATAATCATCATCCACAAATATGGATTTGCTTTGGGAACCAACCCTGTCTCACCCATCCATCATTGTTTGGCCATGAGGGCAGCTGATGCAGGAAGGCTTACCTATGCACCTGAAACGGTGTGGATTTGGGAAATGGCTAGTTAGAGCTGCTGCTGGATCTCACCTGGAAAAAGCTTGTCTTAATAACTTGTAGGCAGGGATATCAGGAATTCTGATAAAAATGTGAGTGGAAATTGCTGGTATTCATTTATTTATCTCATGTCTACAACATAAATCAGTCCACCAAATAAGATTGACAAGACCATAAGAAGAACCTGCTGAATCTGGGTCAGTGGCCCATTTAGTCCAGCATCCTGTTCTTACAGTGGCCAAACAGATGCCTGTGAACATCTCCACCTGTGGTTTCTAGCAACTGGTATTCAGAAGCACTGAATATTATCTGCTACTGTTGTTTTCAATCAAAAACAAATTTGATTACCACTGTTGATTACCACATTTCCATTGTGCTTCCTTTGCATTAAAATGAATGGCATTTGCATTGAAAGGAATGGTGTGGACAAACATCCTAATAGCATAACTAAGTACATAAAATAATATACTTTTGGTTCGAAGCTGAACTGCAGCAGAATAGAAATGTAACAAACAAAGATAATAACAGAAATAAATACATTCTTACATCCCTAGTTGCAGGCTAGGCCTACAAGTGAAGGTAGAACTAGTTCCTTTAACATTCATCTCCTCTCTGCAGATATGTTGCAACTTTGAATTCCCATGCCCCTAGTTTTCAACCTAAGTACCTGCATCCCACCTTTTCATATCTGCCCCTGGTGGCAAAAAGCAACGTCATGGAATGCTGATAGTTTTTAAAGATTTCATTTTGTTACCTTTGGCTACTTAACACGCTTGTTTGATAAATGACATTATTCTTTCCATCCCTCCCACCTCCCCTGTTTGCTCCTGGGCACAAAATTAATAATGGTAAAAATCAAATTGAAATCAGTTTTATGTAGCTCTTCAAGTCTATCCTTGAGCCTTTTCTCTCTGCCCCCCTTCCTCCACCCAAGTTTGTTTTTAATCACAGGATCTGGGCCATGATATTTTTGACAGGTAATTTCCTTAATGCAGTTGACAGAGATTTATTACATAGAGTCCTATTGGATCACATGCTTTTGTCTGCAAGTGATAAGACTAGATTAGGGTTATCTTGCTCTGAGTGCCTGAAATGATATAGTTTCCTAATAATTCCCTGTATAATATGGATAGTCCTCTGCAGGAACAGAAAATCATAGCTGGATAGATGGAAGATGTTAGGCTGGGGAAAAGAGTAGTAAAAGTCCAGCCAGATTTAATGCCTCTTGAAACATTGAGAAGCACAGTGTATGGAAATGATAAACCAACATACAGGATTGTCATCTCTAAATGAGTGTTCTTGGTCTATAGCAGAATTCTGAACTATTATGGAAGTCTTTACTCTGCAGGATCACCTTAACAACTTTGGAGAAAGAGATATCACCATTTCTTCTTAAGAAGACTTTACAACACGTACAGTTTGTGACCAAAATTTGGAAAATGCCAAAACTTAAGGGAATTTGGATGCTTAATTGCAAGCAAAACATATGCAGCATTGTGATGGAATACAAAATAATTTTGGTAAGACTTGCAAAATTTCTTACATGAGAAAGGTCCTGAGTATTAGCACAGAGTATTATAACTTGAAATGTCCAGAGGCTCATGTTTGCTCAAGACAACTGGAGACAATTGAGGGGAGCCACAAATCCTTGATGTGACTGATGACATTGCTGAAAAAGAAGACTGAGGTGGCCTTCTACTCTAAATCCTAAATTTGCCATCTGAAACTGAAAACTGAAAGAAAAATTTTTTTTTTACCCTACACACCTAGCTGGGTTTTCCCAGCCACTCTGGGCAGCTTACAGTACATATAAAAACATAATAAAACATCAAACATTTAAAACTTCCCGATACAGGACTGCCTTCAGATGTCTAATAAAAGTTGTGTAGTTCTTTATTTCCTTGATATCTGATGGGAGGGCATTCCACAGAAAAGGAAACACTGCCGAGAAGGCCTTCTGCCTGGTTCCCTGTAACTTCACTTCTTGCAGTGAGGGAACCACCAGAAGACCCTCAGAGGCGGACCTCAGTGTCTAGGCTGAGCAATGGGGATGGAGATGTTCCATCAGGTACACTGGGTCAAGGCCATTTAGGGCTTTAAAGGTAAGCACCAACAATTCCATCAAATAGGGATGAGGACCTTTTGGTGCTGCTGGACTCGAGCTCCTTTCATCCACAGCCAGCATGTCAAATGGCCAGTGCTGGTGGAAGTTGTAGCCAACAATTTTTGAAAAGCCATTGATTACTCATCCCTGTGCATAGAGGGAGATCTAAACAGGATGCACCTGAAAGTTTGTTTGTGCCTTGAAATTTTGATTTGACTTGGAGATGAGTCAAACCATTTCCCAATTTTGGGGGGAGATGTATGTAAGCTATGGGTGACTTCCCAATCTACTACTGATCATGCTTGAAGCAGTGATTGTTAAGCCAAACATGCTGGAGATTCGGCTTGTGGATTTTCTCCTAACTCTGTTTATTTTTTTTTACAAAATTGTGAACTTCCGATGAAGGGCAGGATATAAATTTACTAAACAGACAATAGGTTGCTTTTATGCCTGTCCTCCTCCAACTGTTTCAAGTAACTTATTATGAGCATTGTTGATTTATTCCCAACAAGACTATGGAACTCTGTGACCTATCCCTTTAAGATTCGGTGGGAAATGATTCTGGTCATGCAGCATCAAAACGCTTCCTCTCTTTTCCCCATGTAAAAAATGCTAACCCATTTATGTGGGCGGGGGGGGGGGACCCACCGTCATCCTCTAAAGCATTTCCTTGGTGCTTTATAGCGCATTGTGACGAATTATGTTTCAGGAGTTGTAAAATTTTCTCATCACTCGTAATACCTCATTTAATGAATTGATCAAACTGAAATGTAAAGATGTAGCAGCATTTATTTTGTATATTATATTACGTATAATTTTTAGGCTTGACGTTTATCACCATGGAAGCTGTTATTTTACATATCATTTTCAAACCGTATCAGCCTTAAACACATTTAAATTTAATAAGCAAGTAGATTAGATTTGCTTTAAAGCTAGGCATATCATTACAGTTTGTGCCTTTGCCAGTCAGGCGGGTGCTTGCTATTAAATGCGGCATTTAGCTTCCCTTCCAAAACCTAAAAATATTGTATTCAAATAGGAAAGTGTATTAAGTCAAGTGATTGAATATATAGCTGCTTTTGAGGATGGCGTGAATGAGTGATACTTTTACCATGTGTGTCAGGGTGAAAGTTCAGATGTTTGCTTCTTGATTTGTTAACTACCTTGTTTTGAAGGCATTTGAAGAGAGGAAAATATAAATATATAAAGGCCTCACAGATTCTGTAACCCCTCCTGTGTCCTCCAGGGGCAAACTCCACAGGTAGGGAAAAATTTGTTAGAAAGGGGTGGGAAAATATTGTAGTCCACTTGAATTTTGTTTTTGCTGTTAAAGTTGTTATTAGACCCCTATCATAGAGCCACAATTCCTCAGGGTCGTTTAACCATCAGTCCCTCTTCCCAAGGTACCCTGGGAATTGTAACTCTCTGAGGGGAATAGGGGTCTTCTAACAACTCTTAGCACCTATAAAAAACTAGTCTTCCCAGGAATCTTTGGGGGGAGGCCATGACTGTTTAAAGTGGTGTGATACTGCTTTAAATGTATAGTGCAGATGGAGCCATAATTTTATTTGCTCTAAACAGCAATTTTTCCATTCACCTAGTGGTGAGTGAGAATCCACTTCAGGCTACAAGACAAGGAAAACTATGGAGAATGTTTGTTGTATTTTCTTTTCCCTTTGACCAATGAATTTCTATCCTATGAACTACTAGTACAGAACTGTGCTGGTTGTTGTGTCCAGCTAAGTTCTAGTCAGTGCAGGCCCATTGCAATTAATGAACCTAAGTTAGCCCATTATTTTGAATGGGTTTATTGACATGGGCTACAACCCATGTCCTCTGCTAACAGGCAGAAGCAGGTAGGCAATGGGGAAATCTTCATTGCTACATTTGAACACTAAAGTTTTATGTTCATAGAAAGGCAATTAAGAATATTCAGATGTTGCCCTGTTCCTCAGAAAATTCTAGCATAGTTCTACCAAGATCAGAGCCTTGATGGCTTTCCAGAAGAACTGAATAGCTTCCTCATTGGTTCTGAGTTTGGGGGAAATTCACTCCCCCGACCAAAATTAATTAATTCCGCCCCCCCATTTTCCACCTGCTATCTAGTCTGAACACTAGGGAAGTTAATAGGCTGGTTATTTGATCTACCTAACAGTATCAATATCTTTGTGGGACCACTTTTTGATGGAAAAGTTCTAAACTGGATAGAAATTGAAGTCTATAATAGATCAATTTATTTGGCAATAAATTTTACACTGATACACACAGACACACAGACACAAACAAAATGAACGCACTTGTCTTTCTCTGTCTTTTCCACCATACAGCTGTTATGGTGCTACTTAGTGTGGGTTGGTGGGAGATGGGGGCAGGGAGGAGAGAGAGAGAGAGAGAGAGAGAGAGAGAGAGAGAGAGAGACCTGCTTGAAAGTGTCAACCCCAAGCAATTATCCCTAATGGACTGGAAGGCAGATCTCCCCATCCAAGCAATTAATCACAAGAGGAAGAGGTGGACAGCATCTTTGCAGGGGGTTCAGGACTGGTCTGTTTCCAAGAAAGTGGAGGATTTGAAAAGTCAGCAGAAAATAATCAGCGATGTACGCAGGTGAAAATGCTGAGACAGAGAAAAGGGGGGGATCAACTTAAAGACTCTCAGTCCCCCCCCCAAATTTCAGATGACTTCCTCTATTAAAAACAAAAATGTTTCTTAAAATGAAGTCTGTGCTTTGTTTCCACTAGGGTTGTTCCTCCCTTCACAGTCATTTTCAGGTGGGGATTCTGCAGAGATTTGGGTGGGAGGAAGTAGGACTTACAAACTGCATCACAAGATGTTCTGAGGGCCTCACTACTTTTCTTATTTTTTCCCACCCTTCAAAAAGCACCACTGTGATTTGACTGAGTTCTCACGGACACAACAAGCTTTGGAAATGGGACAGCAAGCTTTGGAAATGGGACAGCAGTCACTACTGAGAAGCTGCCTTGTGATAAACGGGGCATTGCATTGGAGTGGGGTGGGGTGGGGTGGGGGTGGAGATGACTGTTCCTCCTACAGTGTTGCTGCTCTGTTATTGTTCTCAAATAGTTTTGTATGGTTTTATGGATACAGTGGTACCTCGGGTTAAGTAATTAATTTGTTCCGGAGGTCCGTTCTTAACTTGAAACTGTTCTTAACCTGAAGCACCACTTTAGCTAATGGGGCCTCTTGCTGCTGCCTTGCCGCCAGAGCACAATTTCTATTCTCATCCTGAAGCAAAGTTCTTAACCCAAGGTACTATTTCTGGGTTAGCGGAGTCTGTAACCTGAAGCGTATGTAACTCAAGGTACCACTGTAAAGTAATTGACAAACAAATTGACACACAAAATTTAATTATTATTTTTAATGACTTTTATGAGTTCTTATGTTAAACAGAAGAAGCCAAACATAGCTTTTCTTCCTCTCTCTCTCTCTTTGTACACCCCCCCCCCGAGTGGTTTAATGATCCACCCATCTTCAGAGGGAACTCTGGAAATTTGAACTCTGTGTGTTGAATAGGGGTCTCCTAACAACTCTTAAGTACTCTTAACAGACTACAGTTCCCAGGGTGCGTCCAATCATTTAAAAAGATATAAAGTGGCCTTAAATGTATAGAGCAGATGAGGCCATAAAGTTTAATTCCTTAGGACAAAGACCTGGGGTTTCTGTATGTTTGTGTTTGTGTCTTGTTTGTTTGTTGCTTACATTCCCCTGCAGAGCTGTACTTACATTGCTGGTACTATTTCTCTAATTCTGCTCCTGTTATTGCTATTGTCATTATTCTTTGGCATAATATGATAGCTTCAGACCAACTGCAATTATTCTGCAAGAGCACTCATATATAACCAGGACAGCGATGGTTAAAGAAAGTCTTGTGTACAGCAAAGTGGTGGTTAATAACACTGGGAACAAAGTGCTATAAAACTGGAGCTGTGTTTGGAAGTTTATAGCAGTGGATCTTGAAATTTACCTCAGTGGTGAGGGGGCCATTTAAAAAGATAAGAGCTTAATCCAGACATCTACAATGATGATTCCCTTCAGCACGATAATAAATATACCAAAGTACCTTTTATCTTTAATAATTCAGGATTCGCTGAGTGTTTAAAGGTTTGCCTGTTCTATCATTTAAGAAATCTGATGGTAATCTGTTAAAAAATAATAGGAGACATATCTCAACAACAGACAAAAAATATATTGTGCAGTCTATAAAGCCTGTCTTTCAGAGTGGAAGTTGGGGCTCTGTACACAGTTAACTACCAAGAGCATTTCCTTCTTTTAAAAGTGAGTAATGGTGTCTATAAATTAACATAGCAAAATGTCCGTTGTTATTTTTTAGGGTGGGGGTGTGCAGGCAAAAGGGAAGGCATCACTGAAGACTTACTGGTCTTAATAGGTCAGGGATTGTGTTTGCCACCTGCTAGGTGTTTTTTATTTATTTATTGCATTTATCCCAATTTTTCCCCACCCCAGAGGTCAAGGTGGTATACATGGTTCTACCCCTCCTCATTCATTCTCCACAACAACCCTGTGAGGTAAGTTAGGTTAAGAGGCAGTGGCTGGCTGGCTGGCCCAACATCACCCAGTGAGCTTTATGGCCAAGGAGGAATTTAAGCCTTTGTCTCCCAGGTCCTGATCAACACTCTAACCACTACACCACACCGGGTCTCAGTGGGGGCAGCGGAAGAAGTTCTCTGCTTCTTCCAAGACAGCACAGGGGGGATCTCCTGTGCTTTAAAGAGAACTGTCTGCCCCCAAATGGATCAGCTAGATATTCTTTTCTGGAATTAATTCAATACCTCATCAGGAGTGCTCTGATGGTGTTTCCTGCTTGGCAGGGGGTTGGACTCGATGGCCCTTGTGGTCTCTTCCAACTCTATGATTCTATGATTCTATGATTCAGGCATACATTTTCTTCTCTGAGGTGAGTATCACAAACTCTTGAAATTTGTATCTGAACTTGGAGGGCAGTCAGATACAAAAGTGGAAGATACATAGCTGCGGCAGCATAAGGGGTGAAAGGGAATGTAGATGATCCAGAAGAGGTTTCTTGCCCCTGAGCTCTTTGAAAGAGACTTCTGGCATATTTGCAAGGGGTAGTAGTCAACTAACTTTAACTCAGAGTACACCCACTAAAATTAATGACCATAAGCAGGGATGCCAACTCGAATAAAATATTGGGAGGGGGGAGGTAAGCCCCACCTCACAATAATCGATCACATAACATGGTGCACACACACCATTTGAATAGCAATGTCCATTAATTTTGGGAGGGCCCAGCCCTCCCAAATGTTTTATTACAGGGGCCGAAGGGACCTTCACTCCTAGGAGTTGGCTCCTATGAACATGAGTGTGTTTGGCCCATTAATTTTCATACGTCTGCTTGGAGTAAAACTTACTTGAGTATCACCTAAGCTGAGTAGTGCCCAGGGCAAGCCAACTTATTTTGGAACACCTCTTGCATGACAATAAAAATAAAATAAGAGTAATAAATCCAGTGCCTAAAACCGGGATAGATCAGTCAGTAGAGCAGAAGACTTTTAATCTCAGGTTTGTGGGTTTGAGTTCCATATTGGGCAAAAGATTCCTGCATTGCAGGGGGTTGGACTAGATGACCCCTGTGGTGCCTTCCAACTCTACAATTCTATGATTTTATGAATTTGCTGTTTTTGATACCAATTTTATAAATTAGATAACTTTCAGTTTCTAAATTAGAGAACAATCACTACCCAAAGTCAGTTGCCCTCCTCTGCCTAATGTTCCGTTCAGCTCTGTGAAATGTTTATGGAAGAAAGTGGAACCTAAGTGGAACTTTTGTCTTCCTGTCTGGAAATAGCTGGCACAGATTGTCCTTTTTCAAAAACAGCAGCTTCCATCTTCCCTCACTCAGTGCTGTGATACTAAGTAAGCCAAGACCTGTAAAACAGTATCTATTCTGAAGGGGGAAATACGTGGAGCGTGGGGGGTGTGTGTTTCAAAATAATCATCATTATTAGCAATCACAACAATAAATAAATCTAGGATTATAATGATTAAAAACTTGTTTCGCCTTCTGGAATTCCATGCAACTGAAAAGAGAGTGATCCCGACAGTACCTTTACAATGATTAAATGATTGCCTGAGTTAGTAGGATGCATACTGCTAATTAAAATTAATTAAAGAGCTCTCACTGTCTTGGTAAATTGCATTAGAAGTAGAGGGAGGGGAGAAATTGTTTAAACACACACATATATGCAGTGTTTGCTGTCTCAGGGATTTGGCTTTGTTTTAATTATAACTTCATCCATCTTATCCAGGGCAGTGCTGCAAGTTATGGCTGGCATTTTCAGCAACAAGTGTGCAAATTGTGGAAGTAAAATACACATGCATTACAGGAGTGTGTGTGTTTTGGAGACATTACCAATACATCTAAACTGGGACCTCAGGTTCCTCTTAGTGCAGGCTCTACCAAGAAGAGTGTATGTGTGAGAGAGAAGTTTGTTTTAACTCAAAGGTTACATAGACATATTAAGTGTGTTTTGCAGAGAACTGCAGTGGCACAACGCTGGTGTTTGCTGCATTATGCTTAGTAGGTGAGGATCACAGCCCTGGGGGCCGAAGGCTTCTCTTTCTAACTTTTAGGACTCTCCCCAGGTCTCACACCCTCCCCATCTCTCCACAAGCCACATGGCCTTACTGCACACCCTCATTGGGTGTTTTTGCCCAGCTGGAAATGTGCCTTTAGATTCTAATAATGTCTTTTGTTTTCCTCAATTTGGGTAGAAAGCAGTGTATGAATGCATGTAGAAACTAGCCTACTGTGCTAAAGAAAAATTTAGGTCAATTGTTTCACTGGCTTTTGCCTCTGGCCCTTCCCACAACTGCCATGTGGCACCTGGAAGGTTGTCCATGAGAGGATGTGGCCCTTGGATTTGAAAAAGGGCACTAGTTCTTTGCATATCCAATGTCGTTTCCAATAAAGGTAAAAAGAGTTTGTTTTAAATCAACTGGAATCCAGAGTGAGGCAGAGTGGGAAAAGGGGCCTGGCCTATTTCCAAACTTTAATTTACTCAATCCAAATGAAGAAAGGCAATACAGTGGTACCTCAGGTTAAGAACTTAATTCGTTCTGGAGGTCTGTTCTTAACCTGAAACTGTTCTTAACCTGAGGTACCACTTTAGCTAATGGGGCCTCCTGCTGCCGCTGCGCCGCCAGAGCACGATTTCTGTTCTCATCCTGAAGCAAAGTTCTTAACCCAAGGTACTATTTCTGGGTTAGCGGAGTCTGTAACCTGAAGCGTCTGTAACCCGAGGTACCACTGTATTATAAAACAATAACCAAATGTTACAATATCTGAAGTGGAACTATGTGTGATGATGAGGAAAGGTTTGAGTTGACACAAGGCTTGGCTTGAAAGAAACCATACAATTATTAGCTACAACTTTCATGCATTTGGTAGCTGGGGGGCAATGATAGTGAGGGTCTTATAGCCTAGCTCAGGAAGTGGTGACTCACAGAATTGTAGAGTTGGAAGCAGAGGCAGAGCTAGCTGCTCTGGCACCTGGAGTGATGCACATGCTGTGCACTGGGGGGGGGGCTAGCCACTTGCAGGGGTGGCATGAGCATCCCAGGGGGGTGGGGCGGCGATGTCACACACACCCTGGGATGACACCCGGGCCAGACCGCATCCACTGCACCCCCTTCCTCCGCCAGTGGTTGGAAGGGACCGAGTAACTCCCTGCAAAGCAGGAATCTCAACCAAAGTTGGATGACAGATGGCCATCCATCCTCTGCTTAAAAACCTGCAAGGAAGGAGAGTCCACAGCCTGCCGGGGGAGTCCGTTCCACTGTTGAACAGTTCTTACTGTCAGAAAGTTCTCCCTGAACTGTGGCCCTCTAGATGTTGCTGAACTACAACTCCCATCATCCCTGGGCATTAGGTTGAAGGGGTTAATGAGAGTTGTAGTTCAGTAGCATCGCCACCCCTGGCTTAGCTGATGTCAGAAGATCTGCTGATGTTTCTATTTGCCAGTGCACATTAAGCCTTACACATGTATTTATGAAAGCACATCTTTGGGGGAATCTTTAATCTGGAGATAGCTGAGCAGCACAATAGTTGTTGTGTTACACTACTACCAGTTTGGAAATGCCAATAGTGTCTTGTTTACCTTGGGGGAAAGTAGCAAGAACCAACAAACGTCAGGATAAATGAGGCTCATGGGCAACAGCAGTGGTGTAACATCCATGAATGAGAAACTTTGGTAGAAACAGAAACTTGGGCTATTTGTAAAAGTCTAAGAATCCAAAGCAAGACACTCTCCTCACTTGCTACACTGTTCCCAGAACCAGCACTGCAAAGAGGCAAGATTGCAGATGTGGAGACTGAATGCTTTGTATTTTAGTGTACTGTAAAGACAGTGACCTAAAACACCGGCCAGTTATCTAGAGTCGTATGCCCTTAATAATATGGTGGCCCTCCATGAGGTTAATTAAAGGGCAGCAGTGACTGAAATCTGAGCAGTGCCACCATTAAGCAGTTAAGGAACTGTATCATTGAGGCCTAGATGCTATATTGGGCACATACAAAGGACTCCCATTGAAATCCGCAAGAGGGAAAGATAGGTGCTCATCGCCACTTGGGTTCTGGCTCTTAGTCATTAGTGTCAGTTTGAGGGGCCTTTGTTTAGAAATATTGTCAGACGGTTAAGGTTTCTCTTTCAATGAAGTAATTTTTTAAAGGCTAAGTGCTGGATGTGAACTATGGATTGCATTTTCCTAAGTTGCCTTGAGTTGCCATGGCAACATTTTAAAATGGTGGTGGCTGTGGCTTGACACCAACTACATTCTTGTGCATAAGTGAAGCCCCCCCCCCCGCTCTCCTCCTCCACAAGATCATAATGGAGTGTTTTAACCGAGCAGACCTTTTGTACTCGATAAAATATTTAGTGGGTTGTAGTAAATATTCATTTGTCTTCCTTTCACAACATTACACATCTCTTGATTATTAACAGTTCTGCGGCATGTGTCTGTGTTTTGGGCAGGGGGGACGTCAGAGAAGAATTTTTATCTTTCATGAACAAACCAGCTCATTAAAACGAGATCTGCTAATCAGCCAGATGGCCTCGTGATAGTGTAAATATTGGTTGTTTAATTGGCTGACCTGCTTGACACTTTCTTCCTTTAAAAAGATCAAATGGTAGATAATAATTTATGAATCTCAAGAATATGATTTCCTGATTTCATCCATATTTCAGTGGCAAATCCTAATTTCCCATTAATGTCCATTGTAGCTGCAAGAGGCTGCAATATATTCCGTAAGCATGGATGAAGATGTTCATGCACCATATCCCTCAAGAGTTAGGATGTGTAACAATTAAACTCTGTAGCAAAAAAACACTTTATGTTCACATGGAAATTGGGACACTTTAGAATGCATGGCCTCCCTTTACTCGTTTTATAAGAGTGAACTGCGAAATAGCTTGGACATCAATTTTTTGCACTGTTTTCATTTTAATGATTTTTTAATGTGTGCATTCACCTTGTATTGTGATTGTTTTTGTAATAACAATTGAAATTAAAATAGTTCTGCATTTGGATATCACAATAAACCATCATTTATTGTGATCTGAGCAAGCAACAGCAAGCCTCTGGCTTGTGCATCCTCCATTCCACTGCTCTGATGTGGTTGCAATAAGTTCAGAACTCCCACTTACAGTTTAGCTTTAACTGCAGCTTGTTATTCTTTCCAAACCCAACAAACCGTGGTTAATCCTAACTATTGTTGGTTAGAAACAAGCCATGGGTTGTTAAGATGACTTATTTCACCAATACATCCAAGTTGGTGGCCATCATTGCCTCCTGTGTGAGTTCCCTTGTTTAACTATGCACTGTGTGAAGAAGCGCTTCCTTTTATCTGTCCTGAATATTCGGCATTCAGCTTCATTGGAGTTCTACTGTGATGAGAGGAGAAAAAAATATTTTTCTTTCCACTTGCTCCATGTTGTGCATAATTTTATAAACTGCTATATTGTCACCTCTTGCCCACTTTTACTCTAAACTAAAAAGTTCCAAATGCTGCAACCTTCCCTCAGTAGAGTTGTTCCTTTAGCATTTTGGTTGCCCTTTCTTGAACCTTTTCCAACTCTACACTTATGCATTATCATCTCTTTTCCATCCAGGATAGCATAAAGTGTTATAAGAATTAAAGGACAGGCAAAAACATGCAAGGAGGGTGCAAAGCAGACCTGGTGCATGGTGTGGTGTGTGTGGCTTGGAGTCCTGAGGGCCAGAGGTATGGGGAGCTGCATTTGCCCCCCAAGCCTGAGGTCCCCTGCAATCTAAGAACCAGTGCAGATGCTATAATACCCTCTTCCCCTCTGTGAACCTCTATTGTACCATCTTCTCCTTAAACACATCCACCCCTCTTAATGAATACACCCTCCCTATCAATTTAGCCTCTCCTCATAGGGAAGACACAACTGCCCTTTGTCTTTCTGTACTTTCCCCAACTCTGGGATTTCAAGAAGCAGGACACTGTGTTCTGTATTACCTTAAGCTTCTGGGTTGAAAAATAAATATTTCCCCAAGCTGAATAGTAGGAATATAATCAAAGCAGTGTGATTTCTGTGGTGCATGGTCTGGAAACCTCGGGAAATGAACTTTTGACTGCCAGTCATGTTTCCACATTTGCTGCTGGCCGTATCGTGGCAGAGTTAAACCTTTGAAGGCTGCCTTTTCCCTCACTTAGATAAGCTTTAAGAGGTGATCTCCGAATCATGTCAAGCACAGAATGAGGATTTGAAGAGAGTGACAAACACAAGGCCCGTTGCAATTCCTGTGAGCCTTTCAATAACCAGAATCCCTGGGCTCTTGGCAGAAAGAAAATCTGTTTTACAGAAACTCTCAATAGCCCACTTCAGCATAACAGGATCTTCTTTGTTTTGTTTTTCAAGTCAGGATGTGTGAACTCAACCCAGTTACCACAAAAGGAGCACTGTATTATATATAGAGGGGGGGGTCCTCTCTGGGGGAGTCCAACCCCCCTTTTGGGGGTGTCCATTCTGCTTCTAGATTTCTGGAAACAATTTAGACCAGGGATTGAGACTATTTTACAACCTGAGGGCTATATTCCCTTTGTGAAGAAGTAATGGGTGGGGACAGATGCAAAAGGAGGATAAGGCCAGAAGAATGGAGGATTCTTACTCTTGTACAAAATCTTGCTTTCTATCTGAACAAAAAAATAATAGTTTTCTACACATTAACACATTGCAAGAAGCATTATCCAAGTTCAATAAGATATTCCAGCCTGGCAAAAGTAATGAAGGAGGAAACAGGGCAGGACGAGTGAGAGATGTGATCTGGGAATGGGACATAGCCTAGGGAACATCCCCAGCAGGCCTAGAGAGCTGCATTTGGGGGCTGGGTCTGAGTTCCCACCACCCTTGATTCAGAACTTTGCCACTCGACTTAAATTTCAGAGACTGCAGGGAAGTCCTGTAAAGATGTGAACAATGCTAATAGCAAAAGTCTCAAATATGATAATGAGCACTACAAAAGTTATTGTTATATCATTTGCTTTGTAGCTTAATCATGCCTCCTTGCCCGCCCCCCATTTAAGTATTGGGCCATTCAAATTAATTACAGAAATGATGACAAACTCTCATTTTCCGAACAACCATGCATCTTCTATCTTTCCAAAATGGACACTGACATTTTATAGACCTTTCTTGGATTGAAGGTGGGGCAGAGCTGACACCCTGACTCCCTTTTCATTGTTCCTCATTGTGGGGTCCTGTGGTGATTGTGATTCCAGTGATCTCTTGGTCCCTTGCTTTGTTTTTTAACCTGTAAAATATTTTTAGAGCTTAAACATCGCCATGCCCTATCATCATGAAGCTAAATCAGAGTAAAGGCAAAGCTTCCAGATTTGTGGGTTTAAAAAAAAGAAAAAAAAAGTGCTGAATAGCAGTTCACAACACTATCCGTGCTGATAGTATTACTGCTTAGATTATCTCAGTAATAGATGTTGACACTAAACTATGGTCCCTTTTGGAGTAGGAGCTCATCATTAAAGCTCCCATAGCCACACCCTCAAGGAAAGTCCAAAAATGTAGACAGCACAGAGCATAATATACAATTAATTAGGATAAGCTAGCAGTCATATATTAGTGGGCTGGTAAAGGATAGTGTAATTGTTAGCATGCTGGAATTAGGCTGGGAAGATCTGGATTTACATTCCTGAAGACCTGTGGAAGGTGAGTGTAATCCTAAATTATGTGGGAGTAAGCTCCACTGAGGGACGCGGGTGGCGCTGTGGGTAAAACCTCAGTGCCTAGGACTTGCCGATCGTATGGTCGGCGGTTCGAATCCCCGTGGCGGGGTGAGCTCCCGTCATTCAGTCCCAGCTCCTGCCCACCTAGCAGTTCGAAAGCACACCTAAGTGCAAGTAGATAAATAGGGACCGCTATATAGCGGGAAGGTAAACGGTGTTTCCGTGTGCTGCTCTGGTACAGGCTCGCCAGAGCAGCTTCGTCACGCTGGCCACGTGACCCGGAAGTGTCTTCAGACAGCGCTGGCCCCCGGCCTCTTAAGCGAGATGGGCGCACAACCCCAGAGTCTGTCACGAGTGGCCCGTACGGGCAGGGGTACATTTACCTTTACCTTTAAGCTCCACTGACTCAGTATATTCTTGGCTTGTCTGCTTGCATTTCAACATCTTTTAAAACTTTGCAGCTTACACTGAACTTCCTGGTGCTTGTTTGTGTCCATAATACAAACAGGCCTCTGATAGTCCTTTTTTTTAAAAAAAATAATATTTATTACTTTCATAGATTACAAAAAGAGAGAAAAAAGCAAAAAAAAAAAAAAAAAGAAGAAGAAGAAGAAAGAACAAAGGAGAAAAACACAATACAATACAATATATAAACAATACAAAACACAACCTAAACTCAAAACTAAACACATTAAACTGAACTAAACAAACCCCACTCCCAAAAGAAAAACAATTTAAAAACATATATCATCTCTTTTCCATACTCTATCTTTTGTTCCCTTGTTTCCTCGACCTCCTCACACCTCCCTTTTTGTGTTCCACTTCTATTAATTGTTTCAGCAAATCCTTTCCATCTTTCTCCATTTTCTGTGATATTGTAAATAATGTATTATTTTAACCTTATTTTCCATTAAAACTAAATTACTTATATGTGCTTAACTCCTTATAACATTTCTGTTAAGCCCATAAATAATAATAATAAAAAATCATTCCACCATTTTTCTATCACTCATTAGTTTTACCATAAGTCTATATATAAACTTTAAATTTTCCAATCTTCTTCCACCATCTCCTCTCCCAGGTTTCGGATTCTGCCAGTCCTTTCCGTCAGTTCCATAAAGTCCATCAACCTGGTGATCTTATGTCCGAGGCTCTTAACTCTTTTCCAAGTCCCTTCTGCAGGTCTTCTTCATTTTCTTTATTGCTAAATAGCCAATCTCGGGGAAATTCCACCCTGTCAATCCTTTTCTTCCTTCTGAACAGATCAGCTGAATTTCCATAGTTAAAACTACAGTCCATAAAGTATTTCCGGGTATATTTCAAGATTCCTCCAATTCCAAAGGCCCCCAAAACTTCAATCTCCTCCAGGCCCGAGTCCATGTCCCAAAAGTCAGTTAGTCCCTGCATAGAGGGCTCTTTCCAACTTTCCTTCTTTAATCCAAACCGGGATCCATTCCTCAGAGTCTGGCTTTTCCTAGATTCTATCATAGAAGGCCTCAATTTATAATCTCCAATTTGCTTCTGTAAATCCCCAGATCTCACTTGTATTATTTTATGTTCAACAACAGCTGCATTCTCCTTCTCCTCCTTCTCCTCCACCATTTGCCCTGCCAAAGTGGGTTCCTGTACCAAGTCCTGAATTATTTCTATGTTAGTGTTCACTTTTTGACTCAAGTTGGTCACTTTCTGTTCCAAATTATCAACTTTGAGAGTCATATCATCCATCTTCTTGTGAAGCTGTCCCAGCGAAGAGCTTATCTTACATAAAACAGTCACAAAGGCCTCTCCTGTCAACATTTTGAAATAGTCCAAGGTCGCTCTCTGGTTCCCAAACTCCTTTTCTGCAGCTGGAAATCCCCCAGTTACAGTCCTGTTACAGTTTCAAAAGCTCCCTCTAGAGGGAAACAGTCTCCACTTGTATCAGTTCTTTCAAGCACAATTTCAAACATTAAAGATAAAATTTCAGTTAATTTTCCTCTTTTTTTTTTTAACACAGAAAGGGACAATGGAAACAGTTTCTTACTCTTGTTTAGCTAGCTGTCAGATCCTTTCTGTCAAAAGCACTCTCTCCAAACGTCATCTAGCAACCCGTTCCAAGGTTCAGAGCAGTGGTAATTTGATTTTTTCACTCTCTCCTGCAGGCTCACTAGATCCAAAAAAATTCCCCCTCTTCTCCTGCTTCCAAGGGGGGTTTTGTATTTTTAAACCGGTGGAAATTTGATCCTTTGCCAAAAGCTTTCAAAAGCTTTACTTGTAACGTCTTTGCTTCAGTCTATTTACAAAAACGGGAGGCGGACTTCCTGTTTATAACCTTCCCGTTTCAGTGCCAAATTGAAGTATTTAAAAATCCAATTTTCCGTTTTACTCACGAGTAGTTGTTTAAAATCCAATTGTCCACAGGAAAAATTCAGTGCTCTCCGGCAACAGCAATGTGACTTCACTCCGTGAAAGAAGCAGTCGATTCAAAGCACTGCGCCACTCACCCCACGTCGCTCCGGATCCCCAAAACAGGGTTTCCCCATGAGTAGGGGAGGCGCAAAGGTGCCAGCCGAATCCCACGTCCACAGGCTTCTCCCGCCTGTGGATTTTAATGGGTCTCCGCCTCGCCGTCGCGGTTCAGACCCTGTTTTTCACGGAGCGGGTTCCTCCCGATCGGAGGAAATCCGCCATTGCCAGAGGCGCCAACCCGGAAGTCCCAGGCCTCTGATAGTCCTTACACTGTGAGCCTAACTAGTTGTCTGTAGCATTCTGAAGAGCTCTGGATGACTTCTATTTGTTTCTTTGTGTTAAAGCAGAGCAGTGTAGGGTGAAAATAAAATAAAATAAAAACAAAATAAACTTTTTAAAAATCCTCCAATGCTGGACTTTAACAACTTGTTAATTATAGAAATTCAGATTCCTACAGTTCTCTGCAGGTAACATTTTTGCCAGCCTCACTTCTTGCCAAGTCCATGGACCGATAATAACACAGAGATAAAAGAAAACATAGAACTATACGGTCTGAAATGCACAAAACAGCTGAATGGCATGAAACTTTGTGGGGTCCCTGTGTGTTATTAACATCACACTTCAACTTGGAAAGGAGAGAAAGTCCCCCAAATCACTATGTTATCAGACACTGCATATCTTTACTGTACATGGTATTAATACTCAAGTTGATGTGAGGGGCCTATAATACTATACCTGGTGGTCAATACCATGATCTTCCATTGTTAAATTTGCCTCTCCTGCATTTCATTTTTTTTTAAATGTAGGAGATTTAAAAAGAAAAAGAAAAAGAAGAAGTACTTATTGCAAAGCTGAATGTTTACAAAACATTTTCCAGCTCCCAATGTCAAAATGTTTTCTGTAAACATTGCTTACATCTTTCTAACTGTGGTTCACCATTCTTCTTCAGAGTGTTTGGTGCATATGCGATTGAATTTAATGAACACCCTGGTTCAGAGGTTTTGCAGGAGACAGGAAAGGTCTGTGCTGTGCATTTTTCAAAAGGCATAAATATTTGTAATAGAATAGAAGGCCTTTCAAATTCACTACAGTGTTGTTGTTGTTTTTATATGGAGCTTCTGCAATTATACTGTCACTTATGGGAGCCGAATGCAATAAAATTCAGCTTTCTCATACCAACTCCCAAACTTTTGAGGCACTCAGTCTGAAGTGCCACATATATTCACAATAGTATATAAACATTCCATTATGCTCAACATCCCACCAGACTCTAGCCTGACCAACAAATGGGGCGAAAGGGTGGGGAAATGCAAATACGATGAGGCTTGATCTAGTGCAGCCTTCCTAAATCTCCCAGATGTTTTGGAATATAATTCCCACTATCTCTGACATTGGGTATGCATATTGGAGCTGAATGAAGATTTCATCCAAAATGTCTGTGGGCACCAGGTATCCTGTACTGAATACCAGTCTTGTCCAGTGCAGGTAAGGGACATGGTAAATCAAGACAAATTGTATCATGACCATGGACAGCTCCCGGTGGACCCTGCTAGCTGAGTTTGGGAAGGTGCTGCATCAGCAAAGATACAGAGTGGTCTGAAGCCTTAGAAAGGCTGTGACGGTATGACTTTTCCAGTTTTGTGCTCTTTACCATGCTATATTTAAAGGGACATCAGTCTATTTTGCAGTTGTATAGTACTGTGTGGTTGTGAAGGAGGGCAGACTGCAGCCTCACACATTGATGATGCAAGAGTGATGTCTCCATCCCAGGGCACCGTAGAAAGGGGTGATGACTGTTCCACCTCAAGATGGACATTATCTGAACCAGAGTCCTCCTGAGGCCAATAATGTGAACCTTAGGAAGTGGATATGACTTCATGGACACTCAGGACACACACATACACCAGCATCCTTCACTGTCACCCTTTTACTGTCTTCCATGCATGGGAATAGGTAAAGGTAAAGGGGCCCCTGACCATTACGTTCAGTCATGACTGACTCTGGGGTTGCGGCACTCATCTCGCTTTATTGGCCGAGGGAGCCAGCATACAGCTTCCAGGTCATGTGGCCAGCATGACTAAGCCGCTTCTGGCGAACCAGAGCAGCGCACGGAAACGCCGTTTACCTTCCCACTGGAGCGGTACCTATTTATCTATTTGCACTTTGACGTGCTTTCGAACTGCTAGGTTGGCAGGAGCAGGGACCAAGCAACGGGAGTTCACCCCATCGCAGGGATTCGAACTGCCGACCTTCTGATCGGCAAGTCCTAGGCTATGGTTTAACCCACAGCACCACCTACTGTCTTCCATGCATGGGAATAGGTAGTAAAGGACAATACTGTGATGAAGGCCCCACCCCACCCCACACACTGAGTGATTGGAATTTTACTGATACAGTTTGTGTGGGTGAATGTGAGTGCACAAAATGTCTCTGTGTGCATAGAACCTGGGGTTCATTGCAACACAAACACCCTCCACACACATATCCACTCATCCTCTATAGGGTTTAGCTTTCTGAAGGAGCTTCATTTAGTTGAGATTATTATGTTTATGGTCCAGAGAATGGCTTGAGGGCCTATAATACAATTTTCCTGCTGAAGTTAATAGGTTTTCCCCTATATGCCACCCATACATGAGACCACCTGGGAAAGCATATGCAAACTGTTCTGGGCTCTCTGAGATTCAAGTGACATAAATTGAAAGAAAGACAGAAGAGCTTTGGCCTTAGAGGCCTATGGGATTAAAATCACTGTGCTCTCATTCCTTTCTTTCCTCACACCATCTAATAAACTCAGCCCAATAAAAACTTTTCCCACAACAAGAAGAGGTGCAGCCATTTGATAGAACCTTGTAATTATGTTAGGGGCAGGGGACAAATTTAGTTTGGCTCACAATTTAATACAACCAACCAAATGCATATTTCCAAAAACAATATGCAAACAAAAGATAGAGCTAGATTTGAAAGCCACACTTCTCCACGTTTTGTAATGTAGTTCTACAACAGCAACAGCAACAAACCGGGTCTGTTAGGGGAAAGTGTACATTAAAATACATTTATGACTCAGTATAACAAGAAAAAAATCCATTGCACTTTTGAAAATTGCTTGCAACATTGTGTGTGTTTGGCAATAATTGAATGCAAATATGCATATGCTAGGAAAAAATTGCAGTAAAATGCAGATGGGTTTTCACGAGTTTTTTTATAATAAATAAAATAAAATAAATCATAAGTGGATGTAGAAATGTAGTGAACCAAATTTAAGATTGGAAAACTAAAAAGAAGAAAGAAACTGAAATGGTGTCATGGTTCAAAAATTGTTCAGCAAAGGGCAACCAAGGTGATCAAGGGAATGGAGCAACTCCCCTATTAGGAAAAGTTGCAATATTTAGGACTTTTTTGTTTAGAGAAAAGGCGAGTAAGTCATGACAAGACAGATGTTTGTGAAATTATTCATGGCATGGAGAAACTGGATAGAGAAAGTTTATTTTCCCTCTCGGAACTTGTGGTCATCCAGTGAAGCTGAATGCTGGAAGATTCATGACACATAAAATAAAGTACTTCACATATTACATAGTTAAACTAGATAGTGATCAGCACCAAGATGGATGACTAAAAAAGGATTGGAAAATTTCATGATGTCAATTATTTGCCTTCATAGACAGAGGCAGGTAAGCTTCTGAATACCAGTTGCTAGAATCCACAGGAGGAGACAGTGCTCCTGTGCTCAGGTCCTGCTTGTGGATTTCCCACAAACATCTGGCTGGCTATTGTGAGAACAGGATACTGGACAAAATGGACATTGCCTTGTCCAGGAGGCTCTTATGTTCCATCCAGCTCTGAAGCAGATTCAGAGGGATGGGGTCACCATCTACAGAGCCATGAGGTCCCAAACCATTCAGGCCAGAAGATGTGGCCTCATCAGACTCCTACAACCCAAAAGTGAAAGCCTGCTGTGGAGGTAACAGCTCTCCATGAATAAGTTGTAGCAAGTACTGTATTTTGTGAGCAATCCAGTGTGCTGATAAGCTGCTTTTTTGCCTTACCTTGCCCTGGTTGGGTTTTGACTGAACTACTAGACTTGCCTTGCCATGACCCTGTTCTTTGGGATGTGGCCTCTCGCCTGTCAGTGAGTGCCCCAATATCAACCTGGTCTCCCTTGTGAGCCTAAGCTGGAAGAAGGCAAGACAAAATCGACAGATTCATCCATCCCTAATTAATATTGATTTTCTTTATTTAGAATTTCTTTAGTTTCCAGACCATCTTGACTCATATATATTGACCCACAAACTCTTCACTATTTATTTTATACAAGTTTATGTTATAATTTAATCTGTTGGTTTCTAAGGCTGCATATGAATTGGTTGTGTGACAGGAGAAGTCCTAAGAATGATAGAAGCTTGGTTTGTGTTCCTCTGAACAAATCCCACCCATTTATTATATGTATTCTAGAATTGTGCTGGGACATGCTGGCTCAGCACTGGAGTTGGGAGCGAAAGGAAGCTCCAATACCATAACCCAGACTAAGTTGGCAGATAAAGTATTTCCAATGTAAATAGAAGCATGACAGGGATTGCCAGGTGTTTGGGCGTTCCGTTTTGCCAATGGGGACATTTGGGATTTTGAGAAAATAGCATGGGTATTGAAATGTGTGACATAGCACAAAATGGCCACCACAGCTGAAACAGAAGAAAGAGAGACAGAACCACAAAATGGTGCAGGCATCACACACACAACCATCAAGTAAAAAGCACCTACATCACCCACCATTTCTGCACCTATTATGTTTAGAATCAAAGATAGAGTTGGTGTCTGTTTTAGGGAATGTGTTCAGTGCAAGAGAGGGGGAGAAAGACCTGAACAAGATAAGTAAACATACTTAGATCAGGGAACATCCACGGACAGTTCCAAGTGGACCCACCACCTAAGTCTGGAAGAGTGTTGATCAGCAAAGGTATAGAGTTGTCTGAAGACTTATGGAATATCACAGGGCTTGTCCTTCCAATGAGCTCATGCATCCTCTCAAGCATTTTGATGGTGCAATTCTTAAGACCTTTTGCCGGCACCATAAGAGGTACTGGTTAACACACTGACACCCATGGACATGGTATTGGCAGGAAAACATGACAAGCAAGCCAAAATGGGAACTCCAAGCATCAAGCTGATCATGTTTTGACCCTGGTTCTTCAACTCAGGTAGCCAAGGCAGGTTTCCAGAGAATGGCCAAACAACAAAAACTTGGGAACTTGAACTTGTATGGAAACGCTTGGATTTACAGTGCAAAGCCTGCATATCTTTGTTGGTGTGGCTTGCTAAACTGCTTCAACGGTATCAGACTAGAGTTGGTCAGCAAACAACAGGCAGAGAGACTGGGGCTCTGAACATAGGAAGGAACGTAGAAAACTTGCTTATACTAAGTCAGACCATTGTCAGCTCAGAATTGCCTGCTCTGACTGGCAGCTGCTCTCTAAGGTTTCAGGCTTTGAACATCCTTAGCCCTATTTGGAGATGTCAGGGATTGAACTTGGGATCTTCCGCATGCAAAGCAGATGCTCAAAAAATGAACTGCAGCCCTTCACACTCTGGCTTCTGCCATTATCCAAGAGATCAAGGACTATTGGTGGACTGTTCCTCCCACTTTAAACAAACAAATATATAGGCAAGAGGGAGATCAGCCTGGCCCCATCCATCATTATTATTACTGCAACCCATATTGTCATTATCCACTTGTCCATTGAAGGAGTTCAGAATTTTCCCCCAATTAGAACATATTAAATTCATACAGTATAGGGCGCGGGTGGCACTGTGATCTAAACCACAGAGCCTAGGGCTTGCCGATCAGAAGGTCGGCAGTTCGAATCCCCATGACAGGGTGAGCTCCTGTTGCTCGGTCCCTGCTCCTGCCAACCTAGCAGTTTGAAAGCACATAAAAGTGCAAGTAGATAAATAGGTACTGCTCCAACGGGAAGGTAAACACCGTTTCCGTGTGCTGCTCTGGTTTGCCAGAAGTGGCTTAGTCATGTTGGCCACATGACCCGGAAGCTGTACGCCAATAAAGCAAGATGAGTGCCACAACCCCAGAGATGAGCGCCGCAACCCCAGAGTCATCCGCAACTGGACCTAATGGTCAGGGGTCTATTTACCTTTTAAATTCATACAATGGTTAGAAGATTAAGGCATATTGACTCACAGGAAAGTGGCTTATACTGAGTCAATCCCTTGGTCCATCTGCCTCAGTAATGTCCACACATTGACAGTGGCTCTCCAAGGTCTCAGGCAGGGATCTTTTCCAGAGCTACCTGGAGATGCATGGAAAGCAGATACTCTGCCACTGAGCTATGCCCCTTCCCCAAATGAAAAATGCCCAGAAAGAGCCAGTTAAAGCATTCCATTCAAACACACCAGTAGTCTCCTGAAATCAGGTCTCTGACGTGTATTATTTGAGGCTGTGCAATTTACTTTCATCCAGAAATTTGATTGTTTACTTCTGACATGACTTTGCTGAAAGCTGGCAGCGACATCTGAGGAGTTAAACAGGATGGTGAGGGGAGTACACTCTGTTCTGTTTGCAACAGATCCTCTCGCTTTGACCACCAATCGTTCCCATCAGCAACCCATCTTTTCCAAGCTGGTCTGGGTGGGTTTTTTTCTTTTTCTTTTTCTTTTTCTGTGGTCTTTTTTTTTGGTCTTTTTTGGTCCATCTCATTCAGAAGCTTTGTTAATTCGCCGCCTTGAAATGGAAGTTTCATACACATTGACATAATTAATGAAGAGGCAGGCAGCATGCTCTACCAATTAACACCACAGGGAAAAGCAAAATTGGCTTCCTCTTCGCACATTGTGCCAAAGTTAAGGGCTGTAACACACAGCAAATAAATAGAGATGCTTTTAATGAGCTGCAAGATCGAGCCGAGGAAATCGGGAAGGATGTTGGGTAAACACTGCCAACTATTTAGACTGTTAAGAGTAATTGATGAGCTTAGTTAAAAGTTTGGGGCGGTGGGTGGGATGGGGGTGGGGTTGTCAGGGGTTGAGTTTCATCTACTGTATGAATCGTTTGCCAATTAAGCAGGGTTTGCTAACAACTGAGGCTCAGCAGGCCTCAGGTTTGCCATTCTTAGGGCCCAAACCTGTAATCCATAAAATAACAATAGTTGATCTGTTTATTTTTTAGACATCCCATTTCAAGTGTACACCTAAAAATCTAAATGGTGAATGGAGCAAGCAAGCATATTGTAAAACATGGTCCCTTCCAACTCTACAATTCTATGATTGTATAAGTTGAATCCTGCTTCCCTTGCTGGCTATGTTCTGATTCTACAGTTAGAGGCATTATATCCCTGAATATCAGTCACTGGGACTCACAGAGTACTATTGTCCTCAGGTCCTGCTTGCAGGCTTCCTACTGGAACATCTGGTTAGCCACTGTGAGAACAGAATGCTGGACTAGAAGGGGCATTGGCCTGATTCAGAAGGGCTCCTCGTACATTCTTATGCATTCTCTCACTCACGTACAAATACCTTGCAATATTAAATGGCTCTCCTAGCAGTTTTATTTTGTTTTTCTCCCTCTTCTGGCCATTTTCCTTTATGACACTTTCACACGTATTCTTATACTGAGACAGGCCATTGGTCTGTTCAGCTCAATATTGCATACACTGACTAGCAGCAGCATGCCAGGATCCCAAAAATGATTATTTCCCCAGCCCTACATGCAAATGCTGGGAACTGAACCTGGGGCCTTCTGCACGCAAAGCATTGCATGAACACTAGGCTGGTGGAACAGCTGGTGAGAACCAGGGACAGAGACTTTCTGTGTTATCTCTCATTGTGGATGCTGCCTCTGGTGGTGTGCGGGTTTGGCATGTGAGGATGATATGGGTGCAAGGCTCCTGCCCCAGGCCTCAGACAAGTTTCACACAGGCCTGGTATTGAGTGCTAAGACTGACAGAAGTGGCCCTGTTAATAGTTCCTCTGCCTTCAGAAGCTCAGGCTGGGGTGGCTTAGCCCAGAAGATGGCATTCTCTGTAGTAACCCCTAAATTGTGCAACTCCCTTCACACAGAGATGTTTGGCTTGCACAGTTCTCCACCCCTGCATTCTATTCTTGCAATAACCGTGTGGGGTATATTAGGCTGAGGAACTGTGACTGGCCTAAAGTTACCCACTGAGCTTCATGGCCAAGTGGAACTAGAACCCTAGTCTGTAGATCAGAACCCAGGTCCTAGTCTGACACTCTAACCAGTACACCACACTGGCTATTTTGACACTTGAGATGCAAATTTTCAGGACCCACCTTATTTCTGTAATTGTAAGTTGTTTAAAATTATTTTTTTTATTGTGTTTTAATGTTGTAACCAACCTTGGGACCTTAGAGTGAAGGGCAGGTAAATGATGATGATGATGACCAGAGGCACCAGCTTGTGAGGGCAATTGGTGTGTGTGGGGGGACAACATTGCACTAGTGATGTCAGGATGTCGGGAGGAGCCAGGGGTGGAGCCAAATGTGTTGGCTACACTGCTCAATGGCTGGCAGCTCATCCTCCACTTCCTCTTGGTGCCGCCACCAACGGGAGGATGCTTTGACTCTCCTTCCCCTCTGCGGCAGGAGAAGGAAGAGAAGGAGCTGGCCTCTGCAGCACACCGTGCTTGGCTCTGTGTTTCAGCTGTTCACTTTTGGGACATTGGGGGGGGCTAGCCCCTACCCCCAAAAAATATGGGGGGGGCAAAAGGGTTTGACCCTATAAGCCAGCACCCATAATGATAACACATTCCTCAGCAAACACAGACCCCCTGAATGTTGGAAGCTTGAAAGCCATTAGGTGAGGAACTTGTAACGTAAAACAAGATGGGTCTGCTGTATGCTGACAACTCAGTGTCAATGTCTGCTCTTTTCTAGGGGAAGAACAAACACTGTCACACAAAATGATGATGGTCATGATGATGATATTCCCATGAAATAATTACCTTCCTTTCCCTTCCCTAACTTACTCTCTGTGACCCACCCCCTGCCAAATCCTTCAAAACCAAAGCATTGTGGTCAGTATGCAATTAATAAGGTCTAAGCCTTCATCATCCTACCTTTTGTTTGTAGGTAGTGGATGTGCCAGCTCTAATCACTAATAAATCCATCAGCTTTGAGGGTTTTCCCCACTCACTTCTACTGAATTCTTAGTGTATGTGACAGCCTGTGGTTCTGTCAGAACGAATTGTCCCTTGTGGAAAGTTGGTGGCATGGGAAAGCGACAACTTAATGGAAGTTAAAACACTCTAATGGCAGTGTCTGGTGAAGGTAGGGGGGGGGGGAGAATCCTCCACAGCATGTGCCTCAGCTTTTGAGAGAGTCTCTTCACATTGCAAGCTCTGGGGCAGATATTAACAGCTTTCCAGAACTCTTGTTTACAGGTATTTATTAAGTGAAATACAACACACTGAATGCAATTTACTGAAGATTTGGCCAGCATTCCTCTGGGCTCAAGGGGTCCCCCATAACCCTGTGATCATATCTGTGTGGACTACAGTGTTCAGAGAGTTGCTGAAAGGTGTTTTATTTCAAAAGCTATGTAGGCAGACAAGCTTACACTCAAATGCAAATGCCATCCTTGTACTGAAGAACTGTAAATAAGGTTGGAGACGGAACAGCAACAGCTGTAGAAAGCTATTCAGTGAAGCATAGCTTTCAAAGAAGAAAGACCATCAATGGCCACTAGCCATGACTACATTCTACCTCTATGCCTCTGAATACCATTGCTAGGAATCACAAGCAGAGAATGGGCAATTTCACTCAGGTCCTCTTACAGGTTTCTTGGTAGGGCATCTGCTTGGTCACTATGAGAACAAGATTAGGGGTTGCATGGGCCATTGACTGATTTAGCAGGCTACTGTGTTTTGACTTCCTTAAGCACTATCAATGACTGTTGTCTGTGTTTTCAGGGATTGCAAATCTGTGGCCCTCCAGATGTTGTTGAACTCCAGTGCCAGCATAGCCAATTAAGATGAATGATGGGAGTTGTAGTCAGCAACATCTGAAGGACCAAGGCTTCCCCACTGTTGTAGACAATATTGAGCTAGTTGGAGCAATGGCATAAGGCAACTTCCTGTGTTCTTTTGTAGCCCAGCAATATCCAGATAGCAACAGGTTTTCAGATATCTGCTGCTATTTCCCATTCCCTGCCTCAATAAAAAATTATTTTTTGCATTAAGCCTATCAGGACTCTAGCCAGCTGGGGTACCTGTGTCTAAGGTGTGAGGCTGAAAAATGGACCAGGTTGGTGGATCTTTTCTTTGCCCCCTGATTTGGAAATAGTCCTAAAACCCAAGGGGAGTTCTCAATATACCCTCATTCTCAATTAATAATAAATAAATCCTATTCTCTGATTTATATTATTTTATTGTGGCTTGTTTCTTTTTAAAAAAATCATGGACTCGTCTACTGTAGGTCAGAAGTGATATGGTTGTATAGACTTTGGGAAGCAGTGCATTCTGCTGTTCCAAAACCTGTCCTCCATTTTCTCAAAAGTTTCTTTCCCTGAGAAAGAGGCTTTCAGGGTATTTTTCTGTCTCAGGGCATTATAGAAATTTTGGACAGTGTGGGATTTTAAGCTATGTTATTGTTGTGAGGTAGATGTGTGTGTGTGTGTGTGTGTGTTTTCTTCCCAGTAAACATTTATCCAGCACTTTGCAGCCTCCTCAGTTGTCATTGCTTTCTGATCTGAAAAATGTCCATAGGGATAATTCTCTCACATTGTTTTGCCATGAGCTTTAACTGAAGAATTAGCACCTGGGAAGGCTGCAGAGCACAGGGATATGATTTGCAGAATGAAAGAATGGACACCCATGAAATTTTCACCAAAAAATTCTCTCCTCTTTGAGAATTCTTTGAATGAATTTTCTCATTAATTGATGGAGAGTGGGTGAGGATTTGTGGGTGGAGGGATAATTTTTTGCCCAGCCCAGCAGTAGCAGAGACTGAGGAGCAGACAGTGAATGTCTGGAATTGAAGGCAGAAGAACTGGAGTCAATAAGTCTTAGGAAACACAAGAGCTGCTGCTTAATTTTTCTCAAGGTGGCCTGCAGGGTAGATCAATATGTTCCTCTTTGAGCAGAACTGGGATGGATTTATAAGGGGGAGAAGATTGGAATAATGCTTGGACCAATGAGCAACATCTCCCAGCCAGTGATTAGTAGGTGGTCTACCTTTGTCTGTGCCATAAAATGGTGACATTCCTATTAACCTCTGAACTCAAAGAAGGATCAGTTCAGGGACCTAAAAATTCAACAAGAATCCAGCATCCAAATTCAGGCCCACAAATTTTGTTGTTGTTGTTTAGTCGTGTCCGACTCTTCGTGACCCCATGGACCAGAGCACGCCAGGCACTCCTATCTTCCACTGCCTCCCGCAGTTTGGTCAGACTCATGTTTGTGGCTTCGAGAACACTGTCCAACCATCTCGTCCTCTGTTGTTCCCTTCTCCTTGTGCCCTCCATCTTTTCCAACATCAGGGTCTTTTCCAGGGAGTCTTCTCTTCTCATGAGATGGCCGAAGTATTGGAGCCTCAGCTTCATGATCTGTCCTTCCAGTGAGCACTCAGGGCTGATTTCCTTAAGAATGGATGCGTTTGATCTTCTTGCAGTCCATGGGACTCTCAAGAGTCTCCTCCAGCACCATAATTCAAAAGCATCAATTCTTTGGCGATCAGCCTTCTTTGTGGTCCTGCTCTCACCTGCATACATCACTACTGGGAAAACCATGGCTTTAACTATACGCACCTTTGTTGGCAAGGTGATGTCTCTGCTTTTTAAGATGCTGTCTAGGTTTGCCATCGCCTTTCTCCCAAGGAGCAGGCGTCTTTTAATTTCGTGGCTGCTGTCACCATCTGCAGTGATCATGGAGCCCAAGAAATGGCCCACAAATTACACTGTATAATTCCTCTTCTTCGTCTTGAAAGAATACTGAAAAAAGAATTCACAGGTTTTCACTGAAACAGAAAGTTGTTATAGACCTTTCAGATAACCAAAGAGTTGTCTGGAAGCCAATCAGACCCTGATTTATATGGGGCCCCTTTCACTTCTGCAGCTAGCAGAGCATTCAATTGCCTTGTTCAGCTTTCCGCTGCTTTTCTTTTGAAGCAAACTGATACTATTAAGGAGAAGAGAGCTGATTAATTACTAGCTTCCTTTCTGCTGAACATAAGTGAGGGGTCCATCATCACTCTCTGGGACATTTTTCTACCTGTAAAGCTACTGGATAATTCACTGTATTGACCAGTTTTACCTTGTCCTCCAAAGACAAATGCTGCTGTTGCTGATGATATTTTATTTTGTTTTATTTTGGCTTAAAACCAATAGGACACATGAGGCAAAGAAGCAGGGCAAAGTAAAATGCAGGAAAAGTTAAGAAAACCTGAAAGTATGAAGTTAAATACAGTGGTACTTTGGTTCTCAAACTTAATCCGTTCCGGAAGTCCGTTCCAAAACCAAAGTGTTCCAAAACCAAGGCATGTTTTCCTATGGAAAGTAATGCAAAATGGATTAATCTGTTCCAGACTTTTAAAAACAACCCCTAAAACAGCAATTTAACATGAATTTTACTATCTAACGAGACCATTGATCCATAAAATGAAAGCAATAAACAATGTACTGCAATTGCACAATCAATCAATCAGTAGC
The DNA here is from genome assembly GCF_964106645.2 of Podarcis pityusensis. Lineage (NCBI taxonomy): Eukaryota > Metazoa > Chordata > Lepidosauria > Squamata > Lacertidae > Podarcis > Podarcis pityusensis. Next base: position 21,070,825 of record NC_138039.1, read on the forward strand.
TGAACTGGGTTCCACACAGTCACAAAAACAAAACAAAAAGAGCCGCAGAAACAAAAACGCAATAATAAATAGCAAAAACAGACAGACGTCAGTGTAACACTCAAAATGGAAGTGTGGCACTCAAATCGGAAGCGTAACACTCAAAACAGAGCATGTTCAGCTTCCGAAAAAAAGTTCACAAACTGGAACACTTACTTCCAGGTTTGCAGTTTTTGGTTCCAAGCTGTTTAAGTACTAAGGCATTTGAGAACCAAGGTACCACTGTATTGGCATTGAAATGAGTGGGAATTAAGGTGCTAGACGCCAGCAAATCGTCATCGCCACCACCATCTGCTATATATGCCCAGACAATAAAGCAGGGTGTTAGTCTGGCATTGGCACCAAGTCAGTAATTCATATGGACTCTGGGCCCATCTGCACTATACATTTAAAGCAATAGCATGTCACTTTAAACAGCCATGGCTTCCCCCAAAGACTCTTGAGAAGAGCAGTTTGTGAAGGGTGCTGAGAGTTGTTAGGAAACTCTTTCTGCCACAGGCCCAAGAATTACAGCTCCGTGAGGGAAATAGGAGTGTCCAGACAGCTGTCGGCACCCTTACCAAGCCACAGTGCCCAGGATTCTTTGCCTGTTGTCTCAACCATGACACTGTGAAATGTGGCAGGTGGCTGTGCCAGGGATCAGCAAGTCATACTTGCCAGCATATTTTATTTTTGGGAGACTCTCAATTGATTGAGTGGCTTTTTTTTTTTTAACCACTCTCACAAGGACTCCCACATTAATGTCGCTTAGGTGCTAGATTCAGACTTTTCTCTTCCGAAGAGAAAAGTGTAAACTTGTGGCAGAGGTGCTTTCAGCAGGTCTCTTGAGTGGCTACAGGATCTTTGATCTGATCCAGCAGGACTCTTGGATGGTGTAACGTTGCAATGAAATTGGTTATTTGCTTTAAAAGGTTAATGATATTTTTAATTAGTTAACTTCCCTTAGTTTAATTAATGTATTGGAGATTTATACAGAGTTCTGATCTGCAGGAGTCAATAGGCTATATTTGAGAAATGTGTGGACCTTCTAAGATTAATTGCAGGGTGATCAGAAAAGTGTTCTGAATATCCTGTTGACGCACACTCCCCACCCCCCACTTCTTTCTTCCGACTGATCCCTGCTCTGTGCTCCTTAAAGATGTGCCCATAATGAAAAACTTCATATCTAAATAACATAATGTATCTCCACTGGTTTTTTATAAATGCTTTATTATCACTGTACTACTTTTGACAATTGAAGGCTATTAATCACTGTAGCAGCATGATTCATATGAGTATTGATCTTAATCTCCTCATCCGGCCTGTTAAGAGTTCTGCTTAATTACAGTTGATTTCAATATTAATTAGAAAATAAATGCCTTTGCTGTGGTTGCTGAAAGAATTTGTGAGAATGTTTCCACATGAATTTTATAGTTCATGTTGGGGGTAATAATAATAATAATAATAATAATAATAATTTTATTATTTATTCCCCATCCATCTGGCTGAGTTGCCCCAGTGTACACTTCTGCCCCTGGTTATTCATGTTTCATTGTTAGCAGAAATAAAATAAAATATAACTAATAATCTCTGATTCTTTTTATTCTTAAAAACACATGAGCATAATCTGTCACAGGCAGCTCCAAATCCTCAACTCTTCCTGAAATGCAAAGGGAACCAAAGGATTTCAGAATGTTAGAACCAAAACAGGGTGGAAAGTGAGGGAAGCCAAGCCTGTAATCAGATTGAGGCAGTCCCAGGTCACTCTGAAGCAAATTGGGTTCATTCAGAGCAATGCAGAATTCAAAGCATTCTTTAAAGAAAATCAGGCAGCAGGTCTCCAAAGTGCTGCAATTATTATTTTTATAATATATATATATATATATATATATATATATATATATATAATGTTCTCATGTATAACATCTTTTGGTTAATCTTCATTTTAGTGAGAGATTTTGGGAGGGAAATAGATATAGCAGATCCCATAATTTTATAATAAATGGATATTTATGAATGCGCCTCACCCACTCACCAGCACCTCAGTGTGTCCATCGATGTTTTCCACTGTGAACGGAATGTCCATCCTTCAAAATGGGTGCTATGGGTAAATAAACACTTGTCCATGCTTTGACCACTGTTGGGTATTCTGATGTATATGCAAGTTCAAAATGGTATCAATAGTAGCACAATAACCCTAATTTGACCCTTCCATTAAAAATATCACTCCCTTCTTCTCATATGGTCCTGTTCAATAGATGTAAATGGAAAGGAGAAAGCATGGCCACATTCACACCATTCATTTAAAGTACTATGATACCAGTTGTGGCTTCACCCAGAGAATAATAGAATCTTGGGAACCATAGTTCCTTAAGGTTGCTACAAGTTGTTAGGAGACCCCTTGTCCGTTCATAAAGTTACAATGCCCAGTGTTCCCTGTGTATAGTGATTGATTGTTAAACCACTCTGCGAACTGTAATGCATGGAAGGGAATTGAGTTCTCCCAGCAACTCTCAGCACCCTCAACAAACTACAGTTCCCATAATTATTTTGGGGAAACTATTACTGTTTAAAGTGGTATGATGGAGCACCATGATAAATGTATGTATGGTGTAGCCTATGACAAATCGACCACTATCTAGGTTCTTTAGTGAACAAACGCTTTTACAATTTTGTGTGTGTAATTGCTTCCTTCATATGTTTTGAGTAAGGTAAAGGTAAAGGGACTCCTGACCATTAGGTCCAGTCGTGGCCGACTCTGGGGTTGTGGCGCTCATCTCGCTTTATTGGCCGAGGGAGCCGGCATACAGCTTCTGGGTCATGTGGCCAGCATGACTAAGCCGCTTCTGGCAAACCAGAGCAGTGCGCGGAAACTCTGTTTACCTTCCCGCCGGAGCGGTACCTATTTATCTACTTGCACTTTGATGTGCTTACGAACTGCTAGGTTGGCAGGAGCAGGGACCGAGCAACGGGAGCTCATCCCGTCGCGGGGATTCGAACCGCCGACCTTCTGATCGGCAAGTCCTACACTCTGTGGTACCGAGTACAGAGTACCAGTAGTTAATGCAAAGTTTGACATGATTGATCTGAAACCAGGAGCAAAACCACACATATATACACATACACAAATCCTGAATTGCGGTGAAAGAGAAGCAAGAGAGGAGGGGGAGCAGTTGTGTCATTTTGTAATATGGTTTTAAATTCAGACGGAGATGCTCACTTCTTCCCACTCCCCTGTCATTTTAGCACAGATTCAGTGGAGATTCCTGCTTTGTGGCTGCTCCCGATATTTCTAAGATTGCTCAGCAAATGCTCCCTGGCAAGATTCTCAGCTGGCGCACAATCTGGCTTTATCCCCCCTCCCATCCTACTCCCCCCCCCTACACACACATAAGCTCCCAGGTGCATTTTGAGCCCATTGCCTGTACAATGCCACTTTCTGGCTTCTGGCCCATCTGTTGTAGTAATTACTGTCATGTAAACTGATTTGATTTAAAAAACAAAAAGAATTTGGAAACCACATTGTTGCAAAATAGCCAGCTGGAGTTGCCTTCTTTGCTTAATTTTTTAAGGTGGGGATTAGGGATGCAAAGAGAACCCATCCAAGGAAGCTTTTTAGTAATTGGTTAGGGCCATCAATTATTCTCACCTACCTTCATGGGTAAAGAGGATGCGGGTAGCGCTGTGGTCTAAACCACTGAGCCTCTTGGGCTTGCTGATCAGAAGGTTGGCGGTTCGAATCCCCGAGATGGGGTGAGCTCCCGTTGCTTGGTCCCAGCTCCTGCCAACCCAGCAGTTCAAAAGCATGCCAAAAAGTGCAAGTAGATTAATAGGTACTGCTCCGGCGGGGAGGTAAACAGCGTTTCAGTGCGCTGCTCTGGTTTCAGTGTTCTGTTACACCAAAAGCAGCTTAGTCATGCTGGTCACATGACCCGGAAAAACTGTTGGCAGACAAACGCCTGCTCCCTCGGCCTGTAAAGTGAGATGAGCGTCACAATCCTAGAGTCGTCTGCGACTGGACTTAACTGTCAGGGGTCCTTTACCTTTACCTTTTTACCTTCATGGGTAACTTCACTGGGTACGCTTATGTTCCGATTACAACAAAGATACCTTATGGCTAGATATCTTAAAGGTCTATGGCCTAGAACCAGTTGGATAGATGTAACTTCCCAGAGGGGACGTAACCCTAGTATAATCTTAAGTATTTTCAGGTGCAAAATTGTGCAACTATATCATGAACATAAAAGCAGCACTTTACATAGAAAGCCTAGTGACTGCTACTCATACTTATACAAAGAACACAGCATAAAACCAATGGTCTACAGACAATCCGTAAAGTAAAACCGCATATCTTTAGATTAGTCAGAAAGAGACTCAAATCTTTAAAAAATTACGTCTGAGATTCCTCAGATTGCAATTCACCTCAGATTCTATTCCAGAACCTCACCCACACACCCAAAAAAAACCTTGCTGGTTTTTGGCTTGCAGGGTTTTCTTCTGGTGGTGAAAAGCCCAATTGGGGGAGATGAGTTTTGAAAATTTGAAAGGTATTATTACAGGAGAAGAAAAAGAGGAAGCATCCACCCCACCCTTTTCCCATCAACACAGTCTGCCTCAAGCAATTTTGGTGTTTTGTTTTTGTTTTAAAGGCAGCAGAGGATTACAATTCCCCTTTACACTGTTATTTGACCCTTGGTCTGTACCTGATTAGATTGTACAGTACATATGATTCATCAAGGGTGCAAGGAAGATTTATAAGAAATGCATGCAACATGTAGCTGATCCACATGAGTAATTAGAAACATAGAGCAGTTCAGGTTGTTGGACTTTTACTCAGGATATCAGCAGAGCTAACTTTGAATTCTGTTTCCTGATTTTAGACCTGGAAGATTCACCCTGAGTTTCTAAAATGAAGTACCTTTTCCTAAAAGAATTTTTTGAAATGCAATTTAGGAATTGTTTTAAATTTATACTTTACTGGATTTATTTAAATGTAGTTTTGTTTTTGTTTTTTTAAATGATGATGTCTGTCGGGACTGGGCAAACCAGTCAATTACTTTCAGTTTCTAATTTTTGCAATATTAAGTTCAGTTCACTATATTTTCACATCAGCCTGTGATAATTTTCTTAAGAGTCACAATAAAATATCCACCAACACTTTAGTGCAAATTTCCCCAAACTGAACTGACCCCTCAGTGCTGATCTGCAGAGAACCCAAAACTAAACTGAATTGGCAAAAGAATGTGTTGGTTTCATTTCTTTAGTTAGATGTACTCCTTCAATCCCCAGTATGGTATAGTGGTTAAGAGTGGTGGACTTGTAATCTGGTGAACCGGGTTCGATACCCCGCTCCTCCACATGCAGCTGCTGGGTGATCTTGGGCTAGTCACACTTCTTTGAAGTCTCTCAGCCTCACTCACCTCACAGAGTGTTTGTTGTGGGGGAGGAAGGGAAAGGAGAATGTTAGCTGCTTTGAGACTCCTTAAGGGGAGTGAAAGGTGGGATATCAAGTCCAAACTCCTCCTCCTCCTCCTCTTCTTCACTCTTGTGTTGATTCACACTGAGTAAAAATAGAACAGAAGCGAGAAGTGTAATGTTATTGTTGAAATCAAGTTTGTGTGACTATTCTCTTCAGATTCAAAGCAGTATCTCTTTACGAAAGTGGGAACTCACATTTCTTTTTAGGCAAAGAGAAGAACTGCAGGTAATGCCCTGCATTTCAAAGACAGACAAAAATTCCATCAACATCCTAACCCATTGACAAAACCCAGAGGCAATTGGCAAGGAGCCAACACAGCGTCCATGGCATTTGCCAAAGTGCCAGATGCCAGCCCCTCAAAAATAACTTTTACAGCTTGGCATCTGGGCTCTACATTTGTCATCCAAACTGGAGGGGAAACTGGGCAAACAGCAGTATTTCTGGGAGTGTAGAGGTAGCTTCCTCCTCTTCACAATTAGACTGGCTGTGAATTTTAAGCTCCCCATCTTATAACAGTTTGTTATTCACTAGGCCCTTTCCTGTGAATTGCAGTAAATGCAGGGAAGAGCCTTCGCTCAGTGCTGGTACAGTATCTGCTTTGCATGTATAAGGTCCCCAGTTCAGTCCCCAGCATCTCCAGGTATGACTGGGAAAAGACTCCTGGCTGAAAACCTGGCAGGAGTTTATGCTGCCAGTCAGCATAAAAATACAGAGCTACATGGACCAATAGCCCAGTTCAGTATAACACAGCTTCCTTTAATACTTGCAAGTGAAAATCAAAGTGTTGCAAATAATTTGCTTTAACTACACCCTTCTTTGTGCTTCTGTATCCCCAAATCCACTGCTCATGCTTTCAGTGAGGAAACATGATTCTTTTGGGTGTATTTGTGTACAGGCTATCCTGTGATGACTGCTGGGCTAGTTCTACACGTGAGATAGGACTTGACAAAGTATTTGTCTGCTAGGCCCTTTGTTTGTCAGTATCCACATAGCAGTGTTTGGGTGGAGTGCCATTTTAATTTCCTACAATACCTTAGCTTTGAGCAACACTACTCAAGGAGTGTAAAGAGAAAATAAAATGATTGTGTGCAGACCATCCCTGCTGGAAGTTGCTGGATAAATTTCTCACGATGCCCAGACATTGGGAGCATTGCAGAGGGAGCACTGCAGAACATTGTGTTGTTGTTGTTAAAATCTTTTTTGGTTTCAGCAAAAACAGTACAAAATGTAAAAGGCAACACAGAATCTACAACTGAAAATAAAGTGATGACTGTAAAGAGAAACAATACCAGCCATAACATGTGAAAATTAGACTTTTTTCAGGGAGATCTGAAATATTCATTGCATTCAGAATGTTTAGCTGTGTCTTTTATTAACTCCAGTGGTACATTAGATGATATGCAATAGCAATGTCCCATGCCCTTGACCACCACCAGTGTTCCTTACAGGGGCCCTCTAGCAATCTCCAGGCATGCTGTGGCCAGGAGCTGGGAAACCAAATCCTTATGGTTCACAGTAGGGTTGGTTGGACTTTCAGTAAGTAACAGCAGCACCAATTAATTTGTGGACAAACAGTGGCCTCCCAACCTAGCCACCTGGTCCTTATTGTATTGCAGTGCACGTAGCATTTGCTAGTGGTTAGCCTTCTGCAGTGGAGCCATGGCAAATGCTTGAGGATGATGTGTGCTGATGCTAGGTCAGAAGAGTAAACTCAAACTATTTGCTCGACTGTGGTTAGGCTGTGGACATAAGAAGCTTTGATAGAACCTGGACTTGGGAACAGTGTTTTATCACCCAGGGTTTGAGGGGGTCTTTTGCAGAAAGCAAAATATGGCAATGCTCTGTTGAGTAGTCATGGGACAACTATGCTGCTAATATTATTCATATCAGACCTGGCCAATGCAGAGATTTCATAGTGCCTGCAAGTCACAGGGGATAATGTTGAACTCTCCTGTTTCCAGAAGATCATTCTATGCACAGAAGGATCTAGGTCAGTGGTTCCCAACGTGGGGCACACCACCTATAGGGGGGGATTTGATTTTTAAGGGGGGGGGTTAAGAATGAGTTATTAACAGTTAATGGCCTTTTAGGCTTCCTCCATGCGAATAGGAGTTCACTTTTTGAATAATAAGAATTATGTGTCACCGGGGGGGTGTGTCAGGATTTTAGAGATGCTTAGGTAGGGCATGGCCAGAAAAGGGTTGGGAACCACTGATCTAGGTGGTTCAGGAGGCCAGATCTTCCCTGAGGCCACAAAGCTATTGGTTCAGGCTCTGGAACCTAGGGCCATTTGACCATAGTTTGACCAGAATAATGCTGCAGAAACCAAGGAGCCTGTTGATTCTGTTTTCCTTTTGGCTGTCTCCATGTGATACCTAAAAATAGAAATAGATATGATTTGCAAATTATTATTGTAAGCATGAATAACATGATTATTGGACTCATGTTTTATTGTAAAGTATAAAAAAACTAAAGGGTTTGAATTTTCATTTCCTCTCTTTTCTTTGGAATCTTCCTGGTTTACGGGACAGAGGTGGTTTTGCATATATATAAAACTTAAAAGAAAGGGGGGAAACAGTCAAGAAACTTGACTCCTCTTCTTCCTTTTAGCCCTCCTAAGCCTTCCTTGTCTCTGGTCTCCCCTGATTTCTGTCTTGTCTCTGTTCATCAATGGTGAACTGAGAACACTTCCCTAATCAAGGAAGCTTGATGTGTGGGATAGACGCTCCAGCCACCTGCATAATTCTCATAAAGGACTATCTGACATTGACATCTGGCTATTCTGGCATTATGAAGCTTCATCATGTCTTAAAGACAGAAGTAGTAGTGTTATCTCCATATTGAGCTGAGAAAACTGAGGCTGGGGGAATACAGACTAGCCTAAGGCCATGTAGTGAGTTCATGGCTGAGATGAGATTCGAACTCATGAGTGTGCATCTCATCATTCACGTAATTTACTTCGAACTGTTATTAAAGTGCTACTCTATTAAAAAGGAAGGAAGGAAGGGAAGGAGGGAGGATCTTTTTGTACAAATTTATTTTAAAGAAGAAAGAAATGGGCAATAGATGGTGAAGCAGCAACTCTTCTTAGCCAGTGTTTGTTTGGTTGGTTGGTTTGAAGTTTCAGGCTAAAGTCTGAAAAACTTATTATCTATAAAAACTCTTAGATTGTTGTCAAATAATTGTCATCTATCTTTAAAAAAACAGCTACTACCTCTTCCTGGCTATGTCAATCCCAGTCAATCAGGGATCACCCAGCCAGAATGGTGACATCAGAATACCACATAGGCAGCTGGAGCTGTCTTTGTAACCATTTCCTCAAAGCCAACTCTAAAATAGGACAGAAGTGTGGCTTTCACTCTGGATGGCAAAAGACTTACAATTTTACTAACATTAATGCTTACAATTGTTGCGGTTTTCTTCATTATCACCACCATACTGCTACTAGTATTAATAATAATAATATAGTACCAATGTTGTTAGCAGCAGCAGCAGCAGCAGCAGCAGCAGCTGTAACAGCCATAGTAGAAGACTCAATACTAATGATACCAGTATTTAAGATATTGTGCAATATATTAATAACTAGGGATGTGTAGCCTTCCCATCACCTTGCCATCAAAGGTCCGTATAGTTAAAGCTATGGTTTTCCCAGTAGTGATGTATGGAAGTGAGAGCTGGACCATAAAGAAGGCTGATCGCCAAAGAATTGATGCTTTTGAATTATGGTGTTGGAGGAGACACTTGAGAGTCTCATGGACTGCAAGAAGATCAAGCCTCTCCATTCTTAAGGAAATCAGCCCTGAGTGCTCACTGGAAGGACAGATCATGAAGCTGAGGCTCCAATTCTTTGGCCACCTCATGAGAAGAGAAGACTCCCTGGAAAAGACCCTGATGTTGGGAAAGATGGAGGGCACAAGGAGAAGGGGACGACAGAGGACGAGATAGTTGGACAGTGTTCTCAAAGCTATGAACATGAGTTTGACCAAACTGCGGGAGGCAGTGGAAGACAGAAGTGCCTGGCGTGCTCTGGTCCATTGGGTCACAAAGAGTCGAACACGACTAAACGACTAAACGACTAAACAACAAAGCCTTCCCAATCCAATTTGGGTCCTGATTGGACCCATGACAATCCAGAGCGGACCTGAGCTGGATCTGGGCCCAAAATTGAATGGGGGGGGGATTGCACCATCTTTAATTAGGGTTTGAAACCCTCATTAAATAAGCAGCTATGGGGAGTAGCCAAAAGTAGACACATGCAAGTTATGTGCATCTGTCTCCATCCCGTTTCAACACCATCTGACCATGGCCCCAGTCCTGGAACATTCTCAGAGACCGAATCTGATTGGGGATTATCCAGGGCTGCCACAACCTGCTCTGGCCAAATCCCAGATCAACCAGATTTGACAGGATTCAGTTTCGGATCTGGAGCCATAACACAACCCTAATAATAGCAACATAATGGTGCCGTTTATATGGCAGATTACAACTGATGAAAGTGTTTTACCCTGTAATCCTCACAATAACTATGTAAAATAAGACGAGAGACAGAATACTGACTTCTATTTGGAGAGTGTGATAAGATTTCAGGAGGGGACACCTGTGATTGCACTCTTGGTCATTACATTCTCCTAGCCTCAACATTAAACAAACTTAGCCTTGGCATATTGCTGCTGTTGAACATTTATCAGGAACCCAGAATGGAATACAGACATGAGTTGGTCTCTGTCTCAGAAAGCATACAGTCTTGTAGTATGTTTTAGGCATAGCAGCACATACTGCTGTGGAAATGTTCAACATCACCCTGATAAATTCTGTAAACAAACAAGAGTCTTGTGCACCCTCAGAGGCTAGCACAGGGTGGGCCTGGGGCCCCCGCCAGATGATCATTCCATTTTAATGAAGAGCATCTGGGAACTGTGTTTCTTGAGTAAATTGTTCCATATTTCAATATAATTTGAAATGTAGTTAAAGTGGTCTTTGACTGTTGCTTGATTTTTGTTTAATGTACAGTGATATGTGATGCCAGTTTGCTCAATTGTGTATGCTCTGGTGGTCTCTGTTCACCTGCTTCTGCTGCCTACTTGTTCTTGGCAGAACACTGTCCTTGTTTGGTTGTTTGGTCCTATAGGGGAGGGAAATTAAGGATCCCTTAAAATGTGTTATCTATCTTACAAGTCACAGCATCTTCACATTATTTATGCTCCCTTGATGGTTCATTCATAGGAATATATTAAGAGGGTATCTTGTGTATCATCTCTCATACACTTTAGTTGATGTGGCTTCTGCGCCAAATCCAGTGGTGGTCTGTGGGGTGGTGCAGGCAGAGCAATGGTGCACATCTGGGTTCCAAATGGTGGGCATTGCTGCCACTTACCAAAAGAAGGGGACAAGCCCCAGAGAGCTCAACACAGTACAGTTGCCATAGCAGAACCAATCCAATGTCCTTGCTACTGCTCCCCCTTGCCCCTTGCCCTGAGCTCCTTGCCCCTTGCCTTCTCAGTAAGGAGCAGCAACAAATTTCACCATTCAGAAGCCAGGTGTGCAGTGTCACCCTACATCAGGCATGGCCAAACTTGGCCCTCCAGCTGTTTTGGGACTACAACTCCCATGATCCCTAGCTAACAGGCCCAGTGGTCAGGGATGATGGGAACTGTAGTCCCAAAACAGCTGGAGGGCCAGGTTTGGCCATGCCTGCCCTACATGCACTACCCCACCAGCTGTTGCTGACCATGTCTGTTACACTGACATTTCAGGGGGGAAATGAATGAGAGTGTGTTGTGAAAATGGAGCTGTGCAAAATACCGTATTTTTCGCTCTATAACACGCACCAGACCATAATACGCACGTAGTTTTTAGAGGAGGAAAACAAGAAAAAAAATATTCTAAACGAAATAGTGGATATATGATTTTTGTGGTTCATGCTGTGGCCACAGACATGTGATCTGACAGTGAGTTTGGAGTAGCCCAATGCAAAAATCCTGAGGATCCATGTGGATCTATGCTTTGTAACCACGGAGGAGGGAAGGAAGGGGAACCATGGATCCTCTGCTCACGACTGCAGCAGATCCCCCCCGCCACCCGCAGGCATTCGCTCCATAACACGCACAGACATTTCCCCTTACTTTCTAGGAGGAAAAAAGTGAGTGTTATGGTGCAAAAAATACGGTATTCACTTATTTCAATTGGGGGGGCAAAAAAACAGCAGGTTCTGTGAAAAAGAAATGTTGTGGATCGAGGGCCCCGGCCCCGCTAAGTGAAATAAATACACATGGACACGTGGTATAAGGTTAATGGGCAAGAAAAAGGCCACAACTTTATTGATTACAGCAGTGAAAAGGTATTGGCTTAGGCATTGGATGACTATAGGTGGTGGGTTTATTCAACAGTAGGTGGAGCCTGTTGATGCTCATCCAACTATAGGCTCACCCCCTGATGTCACCGAGGGTCGTGCCATGGCCTCCCGCCAAGCAGGCATCGGACGGAATGCACGACCGCCGGATTCCTTTAACGGAATAACCCACGGTAGATAGCATAGGCGATGGCCACACCTAGCCCTTAACACATCACAACACATGAATCCAATGCCTAACCTACCCACCAATACCACAAAAGTTGTGACGATTGCTACGAGGTAGGCGAAAAAACCAAAAAGCCGAATGCCAAATGGAAAAATTCCTACCAGGCCCCCCAGACAACCGGGGCGACCAACCTAAGGTCCATAGCAAGGCCAAAAACCTATACCCTGAGCTAAAAGGGAGTGGAGGGTGGGTGACTCGCTGCGGGTCGACGAGGACTGAGGGGGAGGAGAAGCCGGCGCCGCAGCATTAAGCTGCTGAACACACCCCTCGGAGGCACCTGGTTGGCTGCCCCCGGTGGGCGTGGGCGCCGGCCGGCCAGGTAAGGAGGGGCAGGGGCTAAGGCCCCTGCCAGGGCGGAGTCCGGGCTCCCGCCCACAACCACTCCCCTCTCTTGCAGGGAGGAGAGTCCTTTCTGGGAGAGTTGGAAACATCTTGGTATAAATATCTGTTTTTTAAAAAAGATATTCATCTGGTGTCATTGTTATCTCTGGCAACAGCTTCCCACCCCCTTCTTAGGTCAATCATAGATGGTGCCAGCTAATCTGGGAAATGAAATGCTGTCATGATATTTTTTAACCAATCAGATTGGGATACATTATGACATCACAGAGGCGAGATGAAGGCAATTAAAAGTAAGAGGAAGGACAGTGTCATTTACACTTGTAAATGAATAAGTGGACATTTTTCTAGGAATCGTTAAAATGATAAGTACTTTCAGCACTTGTTTTTTTAATGAAACAGTGAGCAATTTTGCATGCTGGGGAACTGGTGGACATTTGCTTAATTTCTCTTATTCTGGCTTCAAATACTGAATTATTTCTCTGATACTTTTTATTTACTTTTAAATCATTGGACTGTTTACTTCTTGTTCCTCTTAAGTAATCACAACTTTTTCATGATTATTATGATCATACTGATTTTCAGTGTTGAGATATTTCTAAATTGACAGGAGATGTAATAATAAGACAACTGCAGATTTAGTGCCAAGGGGGTGGGTATATAAACTGATCATAGCTGGGTGTGAATCCACAGTGATTAAGTAGCAATAACACAGAGCATCAATTATCCACAGTGTTTGGAAACCTAACAGCTCACTAGATGGTTTATTTATTCAAAACACTTAGCAGTAGGTTCACACTTCTAATATAATTCAGAATACTGTTTTCATCAGACTCATTAGCAGAAATTTGGCATCTCAGTTCTACATTTAAAGTACCCCCCCCCCTTGCAAAATGGATTAGAAGTTGGATGCTCAATAGGGATTTTTGTCACTGCTGTGGATTGTTCACAGAGAGATATATATAAAGAGGGTGATTTGGGGTCTGATTCTCCACTCATACTCTCAAATTATGTCATGCAGAGACCAAGAATAGTTGGTGGCGTTTCGGGATTTTCAGTTCACTGAACAAATTATGGATTCAAACACATAATTACAGTTGTTTAATTAAAGCATTTGGTTCATTCTGCATTACCAAAGCATTTTATTACCCGAGATTTTAAAAGGGATTAAATTTTCATAGGCAACTGGCTTTCTTAACAGATTCTTGGCACACCATATTTTAGGGATCGGGTCAAGTCAGGGACTGCCAGCAAAACATTCCTGCAGTTAATAACATCCCTGGAGGAGCTGGGAAATACTGGCTTCTGGTTTGGCTTGATTAGAGTCTGTATCACTAGAGCTGTGTGAAGAGCAAAGAGATCTGGGTGGAAATCCTTGCTCAGTCTTACTAGTTGTTGTTTTGGAGACTGTTCACATCCAGTTTCATGTCTCACTGTAAATGGATAATAAAGGTTTAAGCAGACATGGAGTCAACAGCAACTAAGTTACCAGGAGATTCATCCTAAGAATAGTTAAGGCTAGAGGGCCAAGAATCCAACCCTCCCTTTTCAAAGTTTACCCATCCTCTTCTCTGACAAGTGCTCTTTTGTATTGGCTATTCCCTGTTCACCCATCTCAATACATCTAGATCAAAGTTCTTCAACCTAGTTTCCCAATATGTTGCTAGATTACAGCCTTCATCATCTCTAGACACCGTAGTCAATTTTCAGGGGTGATGGAAGTTGTAATGTGAAGGACATCATACATCGGATTACAACAACTTCTGAATGACCCAAAGTTGAAGACTAAAAAGTGAGGAAGGTGAGGTCATACTGCCAGTAGAGAGGGGGGAATGTGGCCCATTTTGCTTTTTAATGCAAACTTGCCTATTCTACACTGCTTTGCATTCAGAAGGTCCCACATTCAATCCCCAGCATTTCCAGGTAAAGCTGGGAAAGACTTCCTATCTAAAACCAGTCAGGTTAAGCAATAATTAGCTGGATGGACCAATGGTCTGATGCTTTATAAAACAGCTTCCTTCATTTATATTATAAACTCCATGACTGTGTATGATGAGGTAGTCACACAAATGCTGAAAGGTTTTGTCACATAAATAAAAAAGCTGTTTTATTAATGACAGCAATGTATGTATATTTTAGTTGTGTATCAAGGCCCCGTGACCACCCCGTTCCCTAAGGCGCAAATAACTAGACAACACACGGCATATTGGTTTAGGATCAAATAAGGCCACAGCTTTGTTGGTTACAGATGTGAAAGTTTGACCATAGGCATTGCGGTAAGCAACTGTGTGTGTGACTGCTGCCCATCCATGGGGTGTGTTGTAAGGGTGAAGCTGGCGGGGGGGGGACGCCCTATAACCTACACCATCTTGTGGGGCTGCCAAAGAGCTTTTATCAATGTATGAGTACTGGATATATAAATATATAGATAAAGATGCCTTAACATAGCACTTAAAAGACAGAAAATATTCATCTAAATAATATTTATTGATAATTTCAAAATTGCAAGGAAAATAAAAAATAACAAACAACACTACAATACAAAAAAAGAAAAAAGAAAAAGAAGACAATTAAAAAAGAGAGAAAAAAGCACAAAATGTAAAAACCCAATATAACAATACAGCAATAAAAAAGTAAAAAAGAAGAAAAAAGAGAAAAAAGACACAAATCCCAAATTGCATATCCATAATTTCCATTTGCTTGTTTCCTTGACCTCCTCACACCTCCATTTTTGTATTCTAGTTTAGTAATTATTTCAGCAAATTCTTTCCATCTTTCTCAATTTTTGTTATAAAATTTATCTTAACAATTTATCCTAATAATTAGCTCAACAAATCCTTACCATCTTTCCCCATAATCTATTATTCAGATTACCTTAATTTATTTATCCTTATCTTACCCCTAAGTGCCTTAAAACTTAAATCTTAAATTTCAAATATACATAACTCCTAATATCATTTCTGCTAGAGTCGTATAGTTTCATTCCCACATTTTCCCTAATATTCATTAAGCTGCTTCTAAAATAAAAAATTCCCATTATAAATTCACTTCCAATCATCATCCAGCGTCTCTTCTTCCTGGTCTCAGGTCGTGTCAGTCCTTACTGTCCATTCCATCTAGTCCATCAACCTGGAAGCCTTATGTCCGAGGCCCTTAAGTCTCTTCCATGTCCCTTCTGCAATTCTTCTTCATCTTGTTTGTGCTTGCCCTTTTCCTTGTCTCTTGTTGGTCTCTGTCTTAGTTTCTTTCCTTTCTCATTGAGGAGTAGGTCTCTGGGTGATTCCAACCCAAAATTGTCTCCATCACCCTTCATCCAGCTCACCCATTCCCCACAGTCCCACTCCCCACAGTCCTTGATGTAATCCAAAATGAATTTAAGATAAAATTTCAAAATCTCTCCAAAGCTAGAAATCTCCTCATCTCCAGACTCCCCTTGGCCCGCTCCAGCTTCAATCTTCAATAACAGTGGCTTATGCTCCTGTAGGGCCTCGGGTCTCTCCATTTGTGCTATTTGGGGTACAGCCACATCCTCCTCCATTGTCAACTGCACTTGCCCAGTCGGTACAGATTGATAGATTGGTTCTTGGATGATTTCTGTATCAATGTTATTAACCACAACAGTCAAATCCATTTTCTCATTCATTAAGTCCATCTTTTCATGCATCTGTTCCAGCAAAGCATTTGTCTTGCATAGAGAAAGCAACCAGTCTTTCTCCCAGCTCATCTTTGTTCAAGGTCGAAAAAGTCTGTTCCCACAGTCTTAATCTCACAGATGTTGGGTCTCAAATATGCAGCAACAACAATCTAGCAAGCTCCCTCTAGAGGAGACAATCTACTTGTAGCCATTATTTTTTTTTAAAGACAAAGGAAAGTTACTTTCATTTTTCAGATATTTCAGATGTTTTTCAGATATTTTGTTTCTTTAAGATGCAAAAGGCAACATTAGAATCAACTTGTTTCTCTTCATTAGCTATCTGTCAAAGTGTTACGTTCACCATCAATGAACCTCAGCAACAGTTTCTGTCTCTGACACCCCGTTCCCAGGTTAGAGATGATGGAAACTTATCCTTCTTAACTCCCTCTCCTGGTAGGGTTAAACAGAGTCCCCCCCCCTTTTCTCCTGCTTCCAAGGGGGGTTTCAGTGGTTCTAAATGAAGGAAATTTAGTCCTTTTTTGACAGCTTCCCGGCTTTAGCTTGCAAAATTTTTGCTTTAGTCTATATACAAGGAAACGGAAAGCGGACTTCCTGTTTACACCTTCCCGCTTCGTTGCCAAATTAAAACAATTTCTTGATCCAATTTTCCGTTTCTACTCACGGGTACTTGTTTTAAGTCCAATTGTCCACAGGAAAAAGTCAGCGCTCTCTGGCAATGGCTGTGCGGCTTCACTCCGTGAAAGTAGCAGTCAGTTCGTAGCACCGCGCTTCTCACCCCACTTCGCTCCGGAGCCCCTAAATGGGATTCCCCGCGAGTAGGGGGGTGCTTCTGGTGCCCTGCCAAACCCCATGTTCCCAGGCTTCCTCCGCCTGGGATTTCTAGCGGGTCCCCACCTTCGCCACGGCGGGAAGACCCAGTTTTCATGGAGCCCGTTCCTCCGGTCGGAGGAACTCCACCATTCACCAATGGCGCTGACCCGGAAGTCTAAAAGACAGAAAATATTTACAGGGGGATCTCATAACAAAATATTTGCAGGCGAGAGATCTCTGGCCTGCAAATATTTTGTCAAGAGATCCCCCTGTAAATATTTTCTGTCTTTTAAGTGTTTTGAAAGAAATGTCCAGAAATCAAAAGTTGCACTTTGGAGGGATGTGCAAATATTTATGAAATCTCCCCACCACATCCCAGGATCTGTGAAGCCCTACTTTTTAAAAGGATTGCTTAATGTCGACAGGGGAGGGGAGCAACCCACCACCCATGGCCACTTTGCAATGATTAAGTTAAGTGCAATCCCACAGCCCCTGAAAGTGTAAAGAGATGTTAAGGCACCTTGAGAAAGAGGTGGTGGTGGGGAGCTGAAGCCTCTATTGCAGGTGAAGAAAATGTTGTGAGAAGCAGATTTCGGCACAGCTTTAAAATTTCACTGCTTCCTATTTACAGGGCTCTGGGGGGGGGGGGGAGATCTCAGATGTGTGTTTATAAATCATACGACCCTGATTGGATGCTTGGCTTTTTCGGGTATGGGGAGAGGGGGTGGACTAGAATGCCTCCATTGAGGGGCAAGCCTTCACTAATGGAGCATCTTGCCAAATGTTGGACTCTTGGCAGTGGCAACTCTATTCCATGCTCGTCTTATTCTCAGGGCCTCTAATTAGTGCTGGATCCAAGATAGCTTTTGCTTTGAAAGTATGTCTCCGGTACGCAAAGTGGAGCGGAACAGACATGCCTCCGAGCTATAGGGAAACATCTGTCAATCAGGGAAGGATGGTTACTAAGCGGATCTACCTCCAGGTATTTTATGCAACTGAGGAGGCCCATTGCAAAGATGGCTTCCAGCCCTTGAGCCTGACTCATTATGAAAGTAGACGCGGTGTGTGCAGTACACCAAATTGGAGCATGCATTAATTTGGTGAGCTACTTAGTCCTATTTGAAATAAGGAGGGGGGGGGGAGTAGTCGGATTACTGTCCTAAATGTGCACTACTAGTACCTTCTCGTGCAATGATTCAGCTCCATTTCAGCAATGTTAGTCTGTGAAATGTTATGTTTTGTAGCAGTGCACTCTGTTTGGAGGAGGATTTTGAAGCTTGCTGCTGACAAAAATGAACATACTACTTAGGATCTTAAGGAAGAAAAAAAAAATTGCAGTTGAATGGGAAATTACTCAAGAGGAGCCTGGCTGGATCAGAATGAAATGCCATCAAGTCCTGGACATGAAAATGAAAGGGAGAGAAGAAAACAGAAGGCTGGGTGTGGGATGAACTGGACAGATCTGTAGTGGGAAGGGGTGTGCACAAAAATTGCCCTGACAGAGTCCCAAGCAGGGCACTAGTGCAATTGCTGTGGTCCCCCCCCCCCAAATAGGATGTATTTAAAATGATGTATGCTTTATAGTCCGAGGGTTGTGCTCAACATAATGCTAAGCTATATTGTGCTGGCAGAATGTTGCTGCACAAACAGAAATACATTACTGTAGATGGCTGTGCAATGCATTGCACAAGAAGATTCAGCTGGAGGGGGTCTACCTGTGGCTGCACCAGATTTTTAAGGGAAGGAGCATAGCTCAATGATCATGTTGTCTGGGGCTGATGGGATTTGGAGTTCAACAAAAGGGGATAGCTACAGATTTGCCATCTCTTTCTTACAATAGCCCTGTAAATTGAACTTAGTATGGTTGTCTTCCATGCTGCCGATGGGTTGACTGAGGTTCAGTGAGATCCTAAGGCTGTGTACACACTAACCTGTTTGTAGGGGGTGGGGATCTCAGTCTGGAATCATCCATGCTCATCTTTTATGCTGCTTTGATTATAGATAGATTCTAGATCCTGCCCCCACAAGAATGGGGGGCATATTTGAATGCATATTTGAAAAACTCTCCCTTTGATTAAATTATCCATGCCTTTTCCTCCCCGGACAAGCCACTGGTGAATGAAGAAAGAAGTGGTGACTGTGATCTTGATATACGTTCACCCACAATATTATTGGGGACATGTGGATATACATCCTCCATTGCTGGAATCACCTTCATCTTTTTTCAAATGGACACCCTGCAGCAGGCATAGGCAAACTCGGCCCTCCAGATGTTTTGGGACTACAACTCCCATCACCCCTACTTACAGGACCAGTGGTCAGGGATGATGGGAGTTGTAGTCCCAACACATCTGGAGGGCCGAGTTTGCCTGTGCCTGCTCTGCAGGGTAATGGAGACTCATTCTACAATAAAAATTTCTTTTCTGAATGAAAACAGTTTCTCAAGAAATACTTTTCAGGGGCAAAATAATTTTATTGGACTAGATCTAGCTCGTGTGTGTACTACATAGAAAACAACAAGTACTATATCTCAATTGATTCCCTAATAAAATGTTGTGTGTGTGTGTGCACCCTAAGTTCATTATAGTGAGCTCATGGCAGAAATGAGTCAATGGCTACATCAATTAGCAGCACAATCATATATAAAAGAATAGATTAAGTAATTTGGAATGAATGAGCAAATTCCTTTTATGTGGCAAAACAGATGATTGGCAAAATGTTCAATGTAGACTATTATTTTTTAAAAAATCAGAACATAAGGAATGGTGTGTGTAATCTCTCACTCAACGGCAAAATTTTGAAAACAAATTAAAAAGAATATATTCCCCCCATGTTTAAATATGCCACTGTTATTGCCACACATGTAATTTTCACGTTCAATATTAGGTTGTCATTAATCTGCTTAGTGTATTAAATGAAGCAGTATCTGTCCTGCACTATATTATTTTGCTAACACGATAGGCAGATTTTTGAAATGAAATACAAAGGTCACAGTTGCTATCGTGTTGGAGATTACTTAATCACATTTGTCTTTCCATTACTGACCTTGGCTGTTCTTAGCCTTAAACATTACAGCTTCCTTTGATATGGGAAACAATTCTGGAAGACTTACAACATTTCATTCGCTGAGACCAGGGATGGGCAGATCAGCTATTTCTGTTGCATATTAGTTTCACATTTACTCAATCCTAAACCTGTTCCATCTCATTTTCTTTCTTTCTTTTGTGGCGGTGTTGAATACACAAAGAGTTCGTGTTTATATTCTACACACTTTCCCCTAAAATGTGTCTTTTATTTTATCTGAATTCTGTATGTGTTTTCCCACTACAATGTGTATGTTTGCATCCCCCCCGTAAAATACATTATGAGAGCTTCCGCTCCCCTACTATGG
This sequence comes from Podarcis pityusensis, assembly GCF_964106645.2. Taxonomy (NCBI): domain Eukaryota; kingdom Metazoa; phylum Chordata; class Lepidosauria; order Squamata; family Lacertidae; genus Podarcis; species Podarcis pityusensis. The sequence goes on from NC_138039.1 coordinate 21,091,095, forward strand.
GTCCCAACTTCAGAGCCCCAGGTGTTGTCTTGTCTCCAGAAAAGTAAAAAAATGCACATAATATACTAAAAGAGCTCTCTCCAGTAGAAGATAAAGAGACTGTTAAAAGGTAAAGGTAAAGGGACCCCTGACCGTTAGGTTCAAGTGGTGACCGACTCTGGGGCTGCGGCACTCATCTTGCTTTATTGGCCAAGGGAGCCGGCGTACAGCTTCCGGGTCATATTGCCAGCATAACTAATCCGCTTCTGGCGAACCTGAGCAGCACACGGAAACGCCGTTTACCTTCCCGCCGGAGTGGTACCTATTTATCTACTTGCACTTTGACGTGCTTTCGAACTGCTAGGTTGGCAGGAGCTGGGACCGAGCTCACCCTGTCACGGGGATTCGAACCGTGACCTTCCGATCGGCAAGTCCTAGGCTCTGTGGTTTAACCCACAGTGCCACCCGTGCCCCTAAAGAGCCTGTTGGATCATACCAAAGGCTTATGTAGTCCAGCATCCATTTCTCACAGTGGCTAACCAGATGCCTATGGGAAGGCTGCAAACAGAATGAATGCAACAGCACTCTTCCCACTTGTGGACTCCCAGCAAGTGGCATTCATAGGCCTATGAGTGGAGATAGAGCATAGCCTCCATGGTTAGTAGCCATTGGTGGACGTATCTTCCATGAATTTGCCTAATCCTCTTTTAAATCATCCAAGTTGGTGGCTGTCAGGGGACTGCCATCGGAACAGGGAGGGGAAACAGAGGGGCAGTTGGGTTACAGGGAACCTCCGAAAATCTTGTGAAGCAGTTCCTCTTCCGGTGATGAGGAAAGCCCCACCTCCAGTAGGGAAGAGGGGAAGGCACCAGAGGATGCTGCTGGGAGCCTCAGCACCGCTCCTGGTCAAGCCGGCCAGGAGGGAAGTACGCCTCTTCCATCACCCACCCTGCACAGAGGTGTAAAACGCAAAGAAGGAAGGAAACGGCTGGGGGTGACTAAGCTATTAAGCTGGGGGAGGACCCAGAAACGACCACTCCCAGATTCTGCTAGTGATTGAGGCAGACATAAACTTGTGGTTCTACACTGTAAATAGTTTTGCACCAAAATAAAACCTGTAAAAGACAGGTCGGAGTCCTGACTGGTTACTCACGAGCAACCACCACTGCCATCTGACAGTGGCCATCTTTTCTGCTTGTGTGAGTGAATTCTGTAGTTTAACTATGTGTAGTGTAAAGAAGTATGCTCTATTTTTTTGTCTGTTCTGAATCTCCCAACTTTCAGATGGTCCTAGCTTCTAGTATTATGTGAGAGGGAAGAAAAACTTTTCTTTGCCCACCTTTGTTACCCAATGCATTTTTTAATACACCTGTTATCATGTTCCCCTTCACTCACCTCCCGCTCCAAATTTAAAAGTCCCAAATGTTGCAATATTTCATCATAGGTGAGTTGCTTTTGATTGCATTTTCCTGAACTTTTTCCAGCTCTACAATACCATTTGTAACGTGAGGTGACCAGTTGCTTTGTTTCCAAACTGGATGAGGTGATGCATGCAGTATTCATTTACTTTAAGCATCTATATCCCACCTTATTTTTCAAAGAAAGGTGAAGTGGTGATTCTGTAAGGTGCAGAATGTATGAAACAGTCTATGGAGATGAAAATGGCATTGTGAAAAGAGAGGGTGGGATTTCCAGCTCAAGCAGAATTAGAATACTAGCAGAATGTCCATTGTTGTTTTGGGTTGGAGGAAGTGGAAAGATGTGTGTACTAATGGGAGTGGGCAGTAACAGGTTGCTTTCTGTCGGGCAGCTGAGAATATCACAGCAGCTCCTGCAACCAAATCCTAGTGCTTCAACTTTGTGTGTTTTTTTAACAAAAATACCATAAGGTTTGGGAATTATAGAAGTTCTTATCAAATTTGCTTCAGCATTATGGAAACTGTTTGAGGGGGAGAGAATTACTTCCCAGTAAATTACCAAAGTTATTATTTATGGCCAGTGTGAACCCTTAGCCTTCATTATATGCAGCTGATCTCTCTGAGTGTAAACCATTTCGTGATAAACACTTCTAAGCTTCCCATCCAAGCATTAAGCTATTGGAAAAGACAGGGCTGTAAGTAGCTTTTATGTCCTGTTCTGCAGATTGCATGACATACTTTTTCCTCAAATTGGTACTGCAGAAATAAACAGTGAACGACTTCGGTCCTCTATGGAACTTGCAACATTCTGCAAATTTAAGAGAGAATAATTGTTACTTGCAGTGATCTGGAAAGGCCTCCTGAAGGTGTAGGATGCTTTCAGGAGAAAGAAAAAGAAGTCACTGTTCCATAATGACTAATTTGCTTAGGTACAGGTTAGGCTTGCTTCCCTTGGTGAAGGGTTTTTTCTTCCTTCCTTTTTGTTTCTGTTTCATTTAACTTTTTTCTTGGTTAACCATTGTGATCACAAAACCAAGGAAAGAGCAGCACTGATTTGTTGCTTGCATTTTAGTTATTTTTTAATTTATTTATTTTGTTTAGCCCACCTAGCTCTAATTAGCACATGTTCCGTTTGTTCAGAAACAAGCCAAGCTATTCCCCTTACATCAGAAAAAAAATCTGACTTTTCTATGTCAACTTGAATTTGCCCCTTGAGAGCACCCAAATCCCATCTCTCCCAACTTCACCAGAGTCTCCCCCTTTCCTTTCCTTTTTTCTTCCATGCCACTTACTGCATTGGTGATTCAGCCCCTGTGGCAGTGGCAATCTATGGCAAGCTGCAGGAAGAGAAGTCTCTTCCTTCCGCATTACTTGCTTCATCAGAGGTAGGCAACCTGGCAGTTGGTCTCCATTTCTCATCAACCCTGACTATTGACCATGCTGGCTGGGGCTGATGGGAACTGGAGTCCAACAATTTCTGGAGAGGACCATGTTGGCTTCTTCTTGTGTGACAATTGACCAGGTGAGGCCACCAGTGATGGCTAAGAAATCCAGTGGAATTCCAGAGGTCCTTGGGAAATGAAAATTTTCCCAACCCTAGTTTGTGACCTTGCTGCGTGGCACACTACTGTGCGGTATATCTGCCAATAGAAAGATGACAAGGATAGACTTCTCCCCACCCCCTTTCCCACAGATTGCAAGGATTTCTGCTTATCTTGCTATGTAAAGCACCATGTAGATCGCTGGGGTGAATTAAACAATGAAGAAGAGAAGCCATGTTTTCAAAGAGGGCTTCCCATTTTTTTCTTATTCATTGCACATTAAAAGAATATGTCAGGGATAATATTTTTAGTAGCAAAAAAAGGTAAAGGACCCCTGACAGTTAAGTCCAGTCATGAACCACTCTGGGGTTGCGGTGCTCATCTCGCTTTACTGGCCGAGGGAGCCAACGTTTGTCCACAGACAGTTTTTTTCAAGTCATGTGGCCAGCATGACTAAGCCGCTTCTGGCGAATCCAGAGCAGTGCACGGAACTGCCGTTTACCTTCCCACTGGAACGGTACCTATTTATCTACTTGCACTTTGATGTGCTTTCAAACTGCTAGGTTGGCAGAAGTAGGGATTGAACAATGGAAGTTCACCCCGTTATGGGGATTTGAACCGCCAACCTTCTGATCGGCAAGACCAAGGCTCACTGGTTTACACCACAGCGCCACCCAGGTCATATTTATTTAATGTGGTAGTTTTATTTATTTAATGTGGTAGTTAAGAAGAGTCCTCTGGATCGGGGCAATGGCCCATTTACTCCTGCATCTGGCTACTAGCCATAATGGCTATGTTCTACCTCCACTGTCAGAGCCATTATGCCTCTGAATGCCATTTGCTCAGACTTGCAGGTAGATACAAAGCTGTTGTGCTCATGTTCAGCCCTCAGGCTTCCCACAGGTATCTGGTCACTGTGGTTTTATGTGCTTATGTTCTTAACCTTTTCCCACAGTGGCCAACCAGATGCCTGCTAGAAATCCGCAAGCAGGAGTTGAGCAGCCTTATGATCCTGGATGGGCTGCATCACCTGGAATTTCTTATTTCATATTTTGGTTCTTCCACTGAAAGTGCCACCGTAATATCCAAATGATATAGATAAATATCTACTCTTTTTAAAACAGTGCTGTTTTAATTCTCAGCCACAGGCAGACATAGTTTCTCTGGGGATGAGCTTTGTTAACGCATTTCAAGGTAGTTTTACAATCTAAGCCTTCTTTTCCTTTATGAATGTGTTTAAAACAAAAAAAGTAGTTATGATGGCATGCACATTTGTAATGTGATGATATTCTGTCTTTTTATTTGTACTAAAATTGCACCATATTCCCAAGGAAACAGTACAGGCGTTCTTATTTTCTATTTGTTTTATCTCTTAGCCCCTGCACTTTCTAAATCGCCAACTCACAGCATGTTTTTCTTAGATGTTCTTAAGAAGCATTTCTCTCTCTCTCTTTCTCTCTCTCTCTCTCTCTCTCTCTCTCTCTTTCTCTAAAAAGGGACCTCATGTTCGCCTGCACAGGATTAAAATGGCTGATGAATTATGCAGCCTGGCTGCCTTGTTCCTTGACTAAATTTATCTCAAAGCAATTGAATTATTCTCGCACAGTTTAGGTAATGAAGACGGTCAGGGTTTGATTTTTCAATTGGGCTGTGTTTCTTCTTTCTTGCGTGTGTGTGTGTGTGTCTGTGTGTATGCACATACACACATTTTTGGTCTATGGTTTCAAGCTTCAAAAATCCTGTGGATTCTTTAGCAGTGACTTATAAAATATTTAAGCGGGATTGATGAGCAAATGAAAACATGCCCTGACTTTGTGGTAAGGGCAATGACAAGTATTTATGAACATCCCGAGGAGAGAAGCAGGTGTAAATAATAACCCAACGCAGTAGACTGATCCCTCTTTTTTTGTAGGAGGTTTCTGCTGCTGAGGCTAATAGTGTAAGTTCTGTCCTCCTCATTTTAATGCTGTTATTAATTACACAATTCTGGAGGAGGAGGACGAGGAAGAAGAAGAAGAAGATTCTATGTAAACTTGAAATACTTTTTCTGTACCGTCAACACCAAACATGATAGGTTATGGCTGATGCTAAGTAAGTCAGGGCTGGACTGGTGGGTACAGTGCCCCACTTGAAGGAAGCAGCAGCAGCAGCTACCATACCCTCCAAGTGCCATTCACATTCTAGTCTATAAACACCCCACACATAGTGTCACACATGAGGTTTCTGGCAACTGGGAAATAGCAGTCCCTGGTTCAAATCTCACCACAGCCAGGAATATACAAGGTGCCCTTAGACCAGTTAATATTCCCTCCCATCTGAAATACAGAGCTGATAATTCTGGTCAATTTTGTAAAATCATTTAAGATAGTAAACTGCAGGATTTGGGGATACTCTGAAAATGTATACAAATAGTAACTTTTTACACAACAAATGTGGTGTTTGGTTTTTACTAATTCCGTCATTTAATTTAAGTATTGAGGCTGTTAGAACAAGGCAGGCATCTGCTGGATTAACATACTTCTCTCTCTCTGCTGCCGTGCCCTCGGCTTTCAATCTGTGCTGAGGTGTGTATTATGAGCCAATTTTCCACGTTTCAACACATCCTGGCAAGTGCCACGATGCAGAATTTTGACATGATAGATAGTGTCAAATGATCGCCTTTGATGCTTTACTTCTTCGAACATGGCGCATTGACAAGATATGTCAGGATCACTTCCGAAGGGTCCCGAAGATGCCTCATGTCAATGAGTAAGATTGATTGCAATGGGTTAGTTAGCTGAGAGTTCATTAATGATAAAACATCTGCCCTGTATATGTAAAGCTCTCAAGAGAAGTCAGTCTAAACTTTTGGCCCAAACTAACTCTATCCAGAACAATTTTCTTCAGATGTAACTAATTTCTCCCTCCGCCGCCTTTTGCTGTTGTCTAGTATGTATTTATATTGATGTGTTTAACTCACAGCCTGCTCCTCTGCCTGGAAGCAGAGACTCTCTTCCTCCCCCCTTCCTCCCTCTCCCTCTCTATACACATACATACAGAGGGGAAAAAATGAAATATCAATTCATAAAAATAAAAATAAAAATTCTGGACCCTCAAACTAAATGAAATTTATATCATAAATATGAAGAGCCATATAAACAACCAAGGCAAAAGAACAACAGTTAAAAGAACAACCTCACAAAGCCTTCTGAGTCACAAGCATTTTCACAACTTTTGTGGGGCTGAGGGTAGATTTAGAAACCTAAGAAATGTCACAAGCACCACAAAAAAATCCATTTTATAGAAGAAAAGCTCAAAATCTTCCAAACCTTTCTGCCACAAAGCAACACCAAAACATCTACCCTTCAAAAATAAAACAGACCAAAAACAGGGCAGCAGCGCCCCCAACCAATGAACCCCCTAGAAGCACAAAAAGCAATTTAAAAATGGCAGTAGTTGTAAGGTCCCTTTCAAATCCACAATTCTATGATTCAATGTATGAACTAGTTGTGATTCCTGCATTGCAGGGGGTTGGACTAGATGACCCTTGGGATCCCTTCCAACTCTTTAGTAGTTCTATGATTTTAAGGTGCCTTTGTGCTGCCTCTGATGTGCAGCAGTAGAAGCAGAACTTCACAAGATTATCTAAGTGCACAGGGAGGTACCCTGATTCCTGGTCATTTGGGGCGTCAACAGCTAGAATTTTGAAACTTTCTGCCTGTATTTGGAGAAAAGGGGAAAAGTCTCCTGTCCTTTGCATAATGCTTTTTGGTCCATGGGAGCAAACAAGCCACCTCTGCTACAACCTTCCTGCAACTGACGGCACGTCAAAAGCTCCAGTTATTCCCAGTGGAAATGGCAGCTGTGTTTCAAATGTGGCAAAACCTGTGCATCCTAGGTGCTATAGGCATCTGTTATCTGTAAAAATTAAAGTGGATGGGAAGTGTGGGGAGCGAGAATCAGTAGCTCTTGGATCACCTGGCCATGGAAACCAGTAGGAGCTCAAATTCCAAGGTGGCTCTAACTCCATTCCAGACACTGTTCTGTGAGATGTAGTTAAGGTGAATGCAACTCTTGGATGTCTCATCCAGGCTTCCACATTTGCCATTCTGACCAGATCCTTGATAATTGATTCTCCCCCTCCCCTCCACCAGACCTCAAGAGCAAAAACAACAGTGAACCTGGTGAGAATCCTGGATTAGTTGTAGGAATGTATGTTTCGCTTCAAGAAGGCGCTGTTGTTGGGGTCTACTCAAGAGGCAGGAGAGCATCCACCTGCAAACAATGACCCAACGAGGAAGTGGAGGAGCTGGTAAAGAGGATTTAAATCTCAGTGTCCTCTGGATTCTTGTTGTAATAGCTGCTTCTTGAGTTCCTTAGTGGCCAATTTAAGTGGCCAACTCCAAGACTCTGTGACTGAGTTCCCACATTGGCCATGGACACCATGCAGCTTCCCATCCAGACATGGCAGTTTTAAGTGTCTGAAAAGGATGGCTTTTCTCATGGGGAGGGGAGGTACTGCTGAAAGTGTAACACACATTTTTGGGGCGTAGGATTCATGGCATCAATAATCTATTCACTTGTTCTACAAAACTTGCTGAACTTACAAGGCATTTAAATATTTAGCTAATGTAGTGACTACCTCCACATCCCTGATGAGCCAACCGTCAGTCTCTAGACAGAGTGAAATGGCCCGAATAAATTCAACTCATAAAGCCTGCAGGCCACACCAGGACATGGATCCGCAAAGATTAATGTCCTCTAATTAATCCTGCTGTGCCCTGCTGAATCTTCTGGCTGTGGGGGAGTTAGGCAGCCTTCTGTAATTGCGGATGTCAGTCTTGTGGATCTGGGACATGCAGGGCTCCAAAAAGTCTTCAGACAAAAGTCACCATTTGTCTGAAGACGTAAGATGGACCCTCAAATGAAAAACAAGTTTTAAAAAATTGGATTTTCAGATGTTCAACTTAACACAATGTAGACTTTAAAACCCAACTTTAGAACATTACAATATTGGCATGGTAGTTGGTTTTCCAAACTCTAAAAATTGGCATTTAACTCCACAGACTTGGCCTTGAATTTTGACCTCAAACGCTATTATGGTTGAAATTCTAAACACATTTACCTGGGAGTAAAGCCCACTGGACACAAGAGCACTGACTTCTGAGTAAACTTACCTAGCACTACACTTTAACTGAACCTTAGGGCACTGCCAACCCCCTCCCCCCCATGACATCCTCACTAAATTGAGTGGCCATTATGCAACAACATAGGGTTGGATCCAAAGGTGCTCCTCTGCTCACAGAAGGAGCTTTCTGGTCACAGGGGGCATCCACCTCCTGCCCTGCACCATGCTGGCTGGGGCTGGTGGAACTTGTAGTCAAACAACACCAAGAATGCACCTATTGGCTCCCACTGCATTAGAATGTTACGTGAGATGACACATTAGAATGGGACTGCATGTAAATATGGTGTTCTTTTTTGTGAGACCTCTTGTACAAGCAGAAGCAGAAGGATTGCTACAGAGCCATTAAAACATAGGAAAAGCCTGCTGGATAACGCCAATGGCCCACCTAGTCCAGAATTATAGAATCATAGAATTGTAGAGTTGGATGGGGTTCAACCCTCTGCAATGCAAGGCCAACCGGATAACTATGGGAAACCCCCAAGCAGGAACCAAGTGTGAGAGTACTCTCCTCTCCTGCAGTTTCCAGCAACTGGTATTCGGAAGCATTTACTACCTCTAGCAGGGGACAATTACTGACCATTGGTAGGTGGGTAACCATTACTGCCTCTTGTGGGAGTGAGTTCCATAGTTTAACTATGCTCTATGTGAACCAGTACTTTATCTTCCAACATTAAGCTTCATTGCATTTCCATTAATTCTGGTGTTATAAGGGAGGGAGAGAAAACATTTTCTCTAGCCAACTTACTACTGCACTGCATCAGCTATTCATCATTTGTTCAGTGGTACTAGTGGTCATTACACTTCTACCCATGGTGTTTTGGATCCAACCTAACCCCAAAACTTGGACAGTGTGTTCTAAGTACTTTACTATCACTCTCACTCCGTTGTGTTTTATTTTCATGCATTGATATTTTGGTTCTGTTTGTACTCACATAACAGAGGTAAGCCAACATTGTGCCCTATGGGTGTGTGGGTGTGGGTGTGGGTGTGGGTGTGGGTGTGTAAACGTTATTAAATTTTCTGTTTTACAATTTTAAATACTCATTTTACATCCTTAAGATATCAATAACTCCCCTTCTTCTCTTTCCATGGTTCATTTTACATATCATAAATCCCTGCATATTTTACAAAAAAATATACCATTCAGTATTCCATTATTGCATCCATCAAAACTTATTTACATTGTTGAATTTATCTTTATACTGCCAGCATTTTCAGCTGAACGCAATTATTTCCCATATATTCAATAAACCATAAATTCAACCTTCTTTGAATGTATGTTCTTCTTGTTCTCTTATTCTATATGTTAAGTCTGCAAGTTGTGTGTTGGGGGAAATCATCCATAATGAATTGAAACAAATGTCCAAAAGTACTTTGCCCAAAAAATCCAGAGTCCTTTCTGTTGGGGATAATTCAGACTGAAATTCCCCAGGTGTCAAAAAAGGTTATTTATATATGCTACTACTGTGTTTTGTTAGCCCAAAAATGGAAAACGAGTGACTCCCAGCCAAAGAAGAATGGCAACTTAAGTTGACAGAATATGCACAAGCCTCTGAATGTTTTGGACTACAACTCCCCTCAGCCTCCATCAGCATGGTCAATGATCAGGGAGCTGTAGACCAACAACATCTAGAGGGCACCACATTGGCTACCATGACTTATAACCTGATCCTGATCATGTTTACTCAGAGGTAAATCTTGCTGGTTGCAGTGGGATTTGCTTTGGAGTAACTGTACAGCCATGGGCATTTGTCATTAAGTGGCACTGGATTTATAAATGCTGGCACTGCATTTCTCTGGATCTGGTAACAGAAATATTAGGAAAGTCAATAGAAATAACACCATGCTTAACAAAAAGAAAGAAAGAAAATAGCAATTTTGATTTGCCTGAGGTATGCAGGGGGCCTCTGTAATGTTTTGATCTTTGTGCAAAGAGCTGGTAAAGAAAAGCAGACTTAATACAAAACCTTAAAATAGGAGTCAGGATTTTCATAACAAGAAAATACCGCTGGCATGATGAACTGTCACCTAGGGATTTTGAAAGGAAGAGGAAAGAGCCATCTTGTATTTTTAATTAGTCTTTGCAATACAGTAGACTTGCTTTAAGATGCTGCTGTTATTCACCTGTTTGCAAAGTACTCATCCGGTGCTTTCAAGGCAATGGAATTCAGGAAAAGGAAAAACACGTCAGTTCTTCAAATGAAAGTTATGGAAATCTCTATGGCATAGAGGTGAGTCCAGGAGGCATGTACTTATGGTGAGCCTTGCTGAGAGTCTCTTGAAACATTTGCTGGCTGACAGGTTTCAGTCTTCCTTTGGACCCATATGTTGTCACACTTGGACTTCTGAAAACTATAGTTTAGGAGTGGTGAACCTCAATCTTGGGTCCAAATGTGGTTCTCTAGGCCCCTTTCTCTAAGCCATGCCCCAAGCCCTATTCCTGGACCACGTTCCTTCTTCCCAGGCCGCATCCCCCACAAGCCCTGTTTTGCATCCTCCACTAGAGCCTCGACCTAGCTGGAACGTGGCCTTGATCTGTGAAGTTGCTTATGTGGATGGACAATGGAGTTATGTGTGTGTGTGTATTAGGAACACCTGTCTGTTGTGTGGCTGAACTCTAGCTGACTCCACCAAGGCGAACTGTGGAATTGATTCCCACAAAATGGAGTGGTGGCCACTAACTAAAGGTAAAGGGACCCCTGACCATTAGGTCCAATCATGACCGACTCTGTGGTTGTGGCGCTCATCTCGCTTTATTGGATGAGGGAGCAGGCGTTTGTCCGCAGACAGCTTCCAGGTCATGTGGCCAGCATGACTAAGCTGCTTCTGGCGAACCAGAGCAACGCACGGCAACGCCGTTTACCTTCCCGCTGGAGCTTTAAAAGAGCTTGAGACAAATTCATGGAGGGGATAACACTATCAGCTGCTACTTGCAACAATGGTTGTGTTCTTCCTCCACTATCAAAGGTAGTATGCCTTTGAATTCTAGTTCCTGGGAATCACAAGTGGGGAAAGTGATGTTGCACTCAGGTCCTGCTTGTTCGCTTCCCCTTGGGGCATCTGATTGGCCACAGTGAGTACAGGGTGCTGGATGAATTGGGTCACTGGCCTGATCCAGCAGGGCACTTTTATGTTCTTAGAAGTCACATCCATTGATCTGCCCACTTTTTTCTCTGCCCATAGTCCCCTCTGGCATGTGGCCCCTGGAAGCTTCCCCATGAAGGAATGTGGCTCTCAGGCTGAAAATGTTCCCCATTCCATCATAGTAGATATCAATCATACAAACTCAATCACAGGTTGTTGTTGTTGTTGTTTAAAAATAGAAGCAATAAATTAAGTAGTCAAATATAGGTCACCTTCAAAAAAGTTGGTTTTGTAAAATGCATTGAGGTTTTACTACAATCAAACTACCTATCTAGCTATCATCTAGCTATACACACACACACACACACACACACACACACACACACACAATAAATTAAAGATGGTGTTGTGTGGAAGCAAACAAGCTGGCACCTAGCATTATGGAGAAATTATACATGAGACAATAAATGTGAAATTAGGACCTAGGTCATGTTCATTAATTTCACTGGACCTGCTCAGAGTAGGCATAAGATTGAATACAACCCATTGACTTCAGAAGTAATAAATCTGATGCAGTGGAAATAATTACTAAAAATATACTCTCCTCTTGTTTTGTTGTTGTCTGTGCCCTTTTGTTTCTCTGGCAGATGCTTCTTTCCAACACCCATTTCCTCCTCTTCTCCTTTGTCCTCACTGTCCTTGGCCTCATTTGCCCTCATTGCCATTTAATTTGATTGGCTGTAGTGACCCACAACATTATGCTTATATGTGTCTGTGACAGCATTGTGTCAAAGCCAGTGTCATCGGGAAAATTGTGTTGGTCATCACAACCAGGTAGGATTGATCAGTAAGCAGTGCAGGCAAAAGAGACAGAGGACCATGATGTCAACGAAGAAGCAAAATGGTGCAGAGAAAGCATCACTGAAGGAAACAGTGTGACTAGCACCAGCCCTCCCATGAGGCAAAGTGAGGCAGCTGCCTAAGCCACCTGAACCAGCCTGCCTCACTCAGGAAGACACTCCAGTCATCATTGTTGAAATAACATGTAGCTGCCAGTCTGGTTACTTTACATGCCTAAGATGGGGTGTGGAGGGCTTCTGATCTTTGGCTCAGGAAGAAAAATACTGTGTGTTTGCCCTGAGTCTGACTCTAGTCATAATCACACCATAAATTTAAAGTGTACACAATAAGTTAAGCTGTACACTCATACAGTAATTCACACATCATGCTCAATGAACATGTGGTCTGTATACTTGTATATACAAACACTGCAGATTTGTAGAAACAACTTGTACCTGAGCTCAGTGTAATTTCCGAACAACCCTTTTGTGATACTATATAGAGTTTCCACCTTTTCAATGACCTCGGCAACTTGCATTCATCTAAATACAATCAAATTTGTCAGTCTCTGCCATATACCTTGTATGTGTGTGCGAATTAATATCACATACTTTAGAGAAGGGCTCATTGGTGGAGCACATATTTTGCATGCAGAAGAGCCCAGGTTCAATTCCTGGTATCTCCAGGGGCAGGATAAAGAAAAATGCTACTGTCTGAAATTCTGGAGAGCTATTGTCAGCCATTGTAAACATTATTGAGCTCCATGGGCCAATGACCAAGCTTTATACAAGTCAATTTTCTTATGAGACACATTAGGGCTGTTGTTGTTTTGAGCATTTAAATATCTATTTGCAGCAGGATTAGGGAACCTGTGGCCTCCAGATATTTCTGGACAACAACTCCCATTGTTCTTAATGCTGACCATGCTGGCTGTGGAAGATGGAGATGGGAGACAGAGTCCAGAAAGATCTAGAGGGCTGCAGATTCCCCACCCCTTTCCTGCAGAAGCAACCACAGAAGGCAAATAGTATATGGGTCAGACATTCCGTAAACCAAAAGTGTTGAGAAGCTCTATGTGAAATGTTGTTGGCAAAAGATTCAGGACTGACCACAGGAAGTACTTCTTTGCACAATTTTTAATTACATTACAGTTGTGAGAGCAATACCTACCCACTTTAACAGACAAATTGATGTAGGATAAATCTATTGATGCTTATTAGCAACAAGAAGAAAAAAAGATTTCCATACACATGGAAATACACATGTAGCCCAGTGGCAAAGCATCTTCTCTTCCTTAGAAGGTCCCAAGTTTAACCCCTGGCTCCCTGGGTAGGACTGGGAGAAGACTCCTGCCTGAAACCGCTGCCACTGCCAGTCAATATTTGGAATACTGAATGAGCTGTACCAATGGTCTGAGTCAGTATAAATCATGTCCCTATGGATGCAATATATTACTGCATACCAGACTATGGGGGCACATGACAGGAGCTGGCTGATAGCTTCAGCCAGTACCATGTGTTTTATTCCAGTTGAAGTGTCTCCTGTCCTGCAGTTTCCACAACCTGCAAAACTCTTTTTTTTTTTTTAACCATACTCTCTTTCTCTCTCTCCCTTTTAAAAAAATGATGCCACTGGACTTTCAGGAATGAACAGCAGGTCTGCCTGTCCTACTGTACTTTCCCCCCACCCTTGAAGATAACTGGCAGGTCCAGCACCTCGTTAAAGGCATCAGCCTACTACCGTTATTAGTTTGACATTCCAAATTGGAACAAGGAAGGTGGAAACATTGATTGTTCCTTTTGTAAGAAAGGGCCCCAACTAATCTCTCCAGCTCAGTCATTGTCATTAAATGAAAGCCTTTTTCACCTCCGAGTTTTCCAATTCAAATCCAGTACAGCTCATTTCATTTTGCTGTGTGTGTATGTGTGGTGTGTGTGATATAAATCGGAAGGCTAAGTCCAGTCACTAACAAATGAACCCGACTGCAATTGACACTAATTGGCTCCCTAGTCGTCCGTCTCAGCAGAGCAGCCAAGGATCAAGCACAGTGTAGTGTGTGGATCTGTCAGGGTCCCACCAGATCAGGCTTGGTACACATTAACGGTGATGTATGGGCAAGGGCACTATTGACATTGCATTACCTGTCTAGTTTTATGCTGATTGGAGAGTGATGAACAGTGTGAATTCTTGAGGACTTTTCCTGCACATTTTTCCCCAGCCTCCCACCCCCAAATTATGTTCTCTTGGGTGTTCTCTGAGCAGTACCTTTTCTCTGAAAAGGCCTCCAGACACTGCAGAGTTTGGAGCAAAAATAAATAAATGTGAAAATGTCACACTCGCAAAAAAACAGTAATAAAAATGCAACTTTATTTTTTGCTTCCCAGTCCATCTCCCTGAAAATACTTTTGAGAAGCAACCCCCAAACTTTACTCTGAATGTTGTCATTGGCAAATATTCATCAGGTCAAGTGGAATTCCCTGGGGAAATTCTGGGGAGGTCCTCCGGTTTTTACCTGTTGCAGCAAAAATTCTAAAACCACAATGTGAACAAAATACTTGGGAAAGTTCAGCCAACCAGCTGAAATTGGTATCACTAGATCAAGTCCATCAATTTGTTGAATTAATTCAACAAAATAGATTTTGAATAAATGTGCAGTTAATTGTTACTGTTTTGAATTTTATTTTGTTATTATATTTTTTAGTAGGCTGTGCAAATCACTATTCTGAATAATGTGTGGTTGTTGTTGTAGTTTTTAAATAGGGTAGGATAGGGGGCACTGAGGATGAGTTTATGGAACCAAAGGGGCTGTGGCCCAAAAAAGGTTTGGGAACCACTGACTTATTGCATTAAATAGGGGCAGGGGTGTCTGTCTTGAGTCCAGGAGGTGGGTAAATTTCTCCTTGATAGATGGAGTTTCCCCAAACTCTTTGAAAGAGGCAGTGATAAGGTTGTTCCGGGGGGGGGGGGACTTTTCTGGGCCTATGATGACAACTATAGACCCCTTCCTGGTTAAATTGCTTGAACAGGTTATTATTACTGGCCAATTTCAGGCAGTGTTGAATGGCACTGATTTATTATAGCCATTTCACTTAGGGCTTTGACCTGGTATTGGAACAGGAATCTTCTCATTGGCCTATGGGATGACCTTTACTGACAGAAGGACAGAAGGAGAGTGACCCTGTTGATGTGCAGATGATGTATTGAAGTGGGGAGAGTGCTTCTGCCCTCAGGTTTAGCTTGTGGGTTTCCCATAAGCATCTGGTTGGGTACTACAATAATAGGATGGTGGCAGGGCTGGCCCACCCATGAGGCAAGGTGAGGCAACTGCTTCAGGTAGCAGGACCCAAAGTCCTCTGCCTGATCTGGCCACTAAGGTATGCACTGGCCACTGCTGCTGCAGTGGCAGTGACAGCTGTGGCATGTTCCTTGGAGACCAATCTGTCTCCTCCTTGGCAGCCCCTGCCCAATGCCATTCTACAGAAGACTCTTAGTGAATAGGAGGTGATGCTAGTTTTCATCCACTCTTGTTCCTGATGTAGATATTCATTCCCCCATTATTCCCAATGTAGATATTCACTCACTCCTTGTTTCCTAGTGGAGAGGTAGCACCAGTGCCATTTTGTGCTTTGCTTCAGGTCCCAAAATGTATTGGACCAGCCCTGGATGATGGACCAGATGGACCTTTGGTGTTCATCCAGCAGGAGTGAGAGGGACCGCTTCTGATGAGAGATGCCAACAGAAGTATGAATAGGTGGAGAAAGTCCACCAGCCTTCCAGACAGAATGTTGGATTGCTTGCCCAGTCTAAGGAACAGAACCACCTGATGCACTAATCTGTGCTTGCCCCATTCATTGTTGTGTACCATTGTTGGATGAATGTCTTCACTTGAGCAGCCATATCACCTGCTGTGCAATGTATAGCAATGTGTGTTACCTGCTGTGCCTTTGAACAGCATTTTGCATATGTATCACACTGATCTGAGCATTAAAGCTTTTTTGGGGAAAACATCACTGGAGTTCATCATCAAGTGAGAGCCAGGACAGTCTTCCACTACCAAATAACTAAGGGGTGACTTATTTATTTATTGAATTTTTATACTGCCTTATACCCAGAGGTCTCAGGGTGGCTCACAGAACAAAATTAATATATAAAACCACAAAATATATAATCAAAAGAAAAACAGCGACCCAAGATTTACTGTTCCCTTTGTTCTCCTTTGGCCATTTAAGAAGAATTTTTGTTTGTGTGTCTGGTATATCTCTCCCCGTTACCAATTCTGCAAGACAATTGAATTATCCATTGGACTCAGGCTGGATATATTTTGCATCATCTCAGCCCCCCTGCCAATCTCTGTTGTGGTGATGATAATAGGGATGGTGTGACTGCACAGCCTGTGGGATGACAGGGTGAATAATGTGGGTCTTCCTCCAACCACATTGTTCCTGCTAAACAATAATAAAAACAAAACAAAATATTATTGCAAGCTTGATTTGATCAATTAATGATGAATAAGAAGTGTGGGATGACTGGTTGATGATGGACTTCTCAACTCAGGTTTCCCCTGACTACAACACCCACTGACTGAGGTTGATGGGATCTGCTTTTATCCATTATAAAAGATAAAGGGACATCATTATAGATAGATGATAGATAGATTGATAGATAGATATAGATAGATATGTCTGTCTGTCTATCATCTATCATCTATCTATATCATCTATCTATCATCTATCATCTATCTATATCATCTATCTATCATCTATCATCTATCTATCTATGAAATGATTATGAAACTTAAAATGTGCAGGATTGTGCCTTTGGATTAGACCAGAGATGAGAAACCTGTGGCCTCGCAGATATTGTTGGTCTTCAGTTCCCATTAAACACAGCCAATAGTCATAAATGATGGTAGTAGTAGTCCATCAGCATCTGAAAAGCATCATGTTGCCTTTCCTTGAATTAGACCAATACATTGCAGCAGGTGTCAACTGGAGGGCAACACCTTTGTTACCTCTGGATTAAGCTTGCTTTTATCATGCAGACCTCATCCACTAGCGAATAATTCATCCACATTTTAATCAATCAACTTGATAAGCCTATTTTCCTGCCAAATGAGAAAGAGAATCTTTCCCACCACCTGCTTCCTAGGACTAATAATCCGCTGTGGAAATGTAGTGAAGACACTCTTACCCCCCCCCCTTTAGTTTGATCTTATAGATAACCAGATTAGGTAAAGGTAAAGGGACCCCTGACCATTAGGTCCAGTCGTGACCGACTCTGGGGTTGCGGCACTCATCTCGCTTTATTGGCCGAGGGAGCCGGCGTTTGCCTGCAGACAGCTTCCGGGTCATGTGATCAGCATGACTAAGCCACTTCTGGCGAACCAGAGCAGCACACGGAAATGCCGTTTACCTTCCCGCTGGAGCAATACCTATTGATCTACTTGCACTTTGACGTGCTTTCGAACTGCTAGGTTGGCAGGAGCAGGGACCGAGCAATGGGAGCTCACCCCGTCACGGGGATTCGAACCACCAGCCTTCTGATTGACAAGTTCTAGGCTCTGTGGTTTAACCCACAGCGCCACCCGCGTCCCTGATAACCAGATTATATATACAACATGGTCTATATACAACATGGTATGCAAAGTTGTAGTAGGAAAGGGGCAATCAAAATGATCAAGGGAATGAGGAAAGGCTGCAGCATTCAGGACTTACTAGTTTAGAGAAATGGTGAGTGAGATGTGACATGATAGAAATTTATGTAATTGTGCATACCATGGAAAAAGTGGGCAAAGACAAGTTTTTCTCCCTCTTAACACTAGAACTCATATGCCTCTATGAGTATGAATGTCGGAAGATTCACAACAGATAAAAGACAGTGCATAGTTAAAGCATGGAACTCACTCCCACAGGAGGTCCAAACCTGCATAGTTTTACTTCCGGGGTGGCGCCATCGGCAATGGTGGACTCCCTCTGAACTGGAGGGACCAGCTCCACGGGAATCAGGTCTTTTCCGCTACGGCGAAGCGGGGACCCATTCAAAAATCACAGGCGGATGAAGCCTGTGACCATGGGACTCAGCGGGCCCCTTTAGTGCCCCCCCAACCCGCAAAGGAACCCACTAAAGGGCTCCGGAGCGAAGAGGGGGAAGTGGCGCGGTGCTGAGAGTCAACTGCTTCTTCCGTGGAGCAAAGCCGCACAGCCATTGCCGGAGAGCGCTGCCTTTTTCCTGGGACAATTTGGCTTTTAAAACAACCACCCATGAGTACTTAAGTTTCGGACAATTGGACTCTAAATAAGGATTTGTGAGCAGAAAGGAAAACTGGACTTAAAAGTTTAATTTAATTTGGCACTGAAACGGGAAGGTCTAAACAGGAAGTCATCCTTCCGTTTCTTTGTAGATAGATTAAAGCAAAGACACAGCAAACTAAAGTTCTGAAAATCGCTTCTAAAGGATTAACTTTCATCATTTAAAATTGTGGAACCCCCTTCGGAAGCAGGAGAAGAGGGGGGATTTTTTCTGGACTGTTTAAACCTGCAGAAGTGAGTGTAAAGTAAAGTAACTTTCCACCATCTTGATCCTGGAGCGGGGTGTCAGGACTGACGTTCTTTGAAGCTCATTGACCAGAGACAAACGTTTTTGACAGATAGCTAAAGGAAGAGATACATAGTGATTCCATTGTTCCCCTTCGCATTTTAAAGGAACAAATATTGACAAAATATCTGAAAAAGGAAACTTTGTTGTTAGATTTGTTTTTAAAAGAAAAGAACAAGCAGAAGTTTTTTCCCCTAGAGGGAGCCTGTGAAACTGTAACCAATTTTGAATCGGGAAGCTCGCAGCTGTTACAGATTACGATCGTGGGAATAGACTTTTGACCTTGCAGGACAATGTATTCAGAAGCTCTGTTGAGTGCTTTCTGTAAAACAAGTGCCCTACTGGAACAGCTACATGAGAAGACGGATTTTATGACTGATGTGATTAGAAATTTTGGACAGGCAGTGGAATATTATATAGAGCCCACCCAGGAATTAGATCAGGAGTGTGCCCTGACAGAACAGATGAGGGAAGAGGATGTTGCTGAATCTTGGGCACCAGGGATGGAGGGAGCTGCGGCCCAGCAGGAACATGAATTCTTGGATTTGACAAATGAACTTGGAAAAAGCCAGATTTGGAAAGATAAAGTTTGGTTTGGTTTGGAAATGGGGGGTTGGATAGACCCTCCTATGCAGGGAGGTTTGGACTTTTCGAGTCTGGTAATGGGCCGTGAGATGTTTGGGGTTGTGGGGGCTCTCAATTTTGGAGGGTTTTTGAAACATGTTCTTAAATACCACATGGAACTTAGTGGGGACTATGGAAAAGGGGCTGATTTGTCGAGAAGGGTCAAAAGCATTGTCAAGCTGGAGTTCCCAAGAGTGAAAGAAGTAGGAGATAAAGGAAAATATAGCTATAAATATGAAGAAGAGCTGCGGAAGGGACATGGAAGAGACTTAAGGGCCTCGGACATAAGGTTACCAGGTTAATGCGCTAGATTGATGGGATAGAAAGGACTGACAAAACCCGGGTCCAGGAGGAAGAGACGCTGGATGAAGATTGGATTGTTATTTCTTTTATTATGATTGTTTTATAAAATTGATGAATGTTAGAAAAATGTTGGAATGAAATTATTTGGCTTTAGCAAAAATGTTTAAAGAATTATGTAAGAATATTATGGTTATGAGAAATTGGTAAAAATAAGATTTAAGTTTTAAGTTTTAAGGTTTTCATAGTAAGATAAGATTAAAATAGATTAAGGTAAAGTAATGACAGAATATTATGAAATATGGAAAGGATTTGCTGTGACAATTAATAATCAGGATACAAAAAAAGGGGGGAGGAGGAGGTCAAAGAAAGAAGGTAATGACAGTTAAAGATATGAGAATATTGGATTTGTTTTTAAATGTTTGTGGTATATTTTTGTTTTTTAATTGTGTCGTGTTATTTTTTGATTTTGATTTTTATTAATTTGTATTGTTTGGCTGTGGTTTGTCTTTTCTTTGTTTTTTCTTTCTTTTTTTCTTTTTTATTCTCTTTTGTAATTTTAAAATTTTCAATAAATATCATTTTTAAAAAAACAAACCTGCATAGCTTTAAAAGAGATTTGACAAATCCAAAGTATTGATAAGGCTATTGATTATGGCTATGTTCTGCCTCCACTGTCAGAGGTCATAATGCTTCTGAATATCAGTTACTGAAAGCCACAGTGGTGGGTGGGTGTGCTCTTGTGAGCAGGTCCTGCTTGCAGGTTTCCCATAGACATCTGGTTGGCTCCTGTGAGAACAGGATGCTCCAACAAGGCTCTTCTCATTTCTTGTGCTCTTGTGCTAATATAGGATTGGACCCTCTACTAAAGTATTGTCTATACTAGTTGCCAGTGTGTCTTTACAGGGTATCAGGCAGGATTATTTCCTGGTACTACCTGGAGATGTTAGAAATTGAACATGTGACCTTTTGCATACAATACATGTACAGGGTGAGTCCTTTAAAAGAGGCCCCGTGGATACAGAGTACACATGTTCCACGGGGCCTCTTTTAAAAGACTCGCCCTGTACATGGAGCTATAGTTCTTCCTCTCAGTTGTGTGTGAACTCATCCTGAAGTCGGGCACCCATGCTTTAAATTACTTCTCTGCCTACCTATGCAGATGTTGAACCATAATTTCATCAATCAGTTATGAGAGCTTATCGGATATTCTGAGAGCATCTGATTCTGTCAAATAGACCTCAGCATGTTCTGGATGGGAGGCCAATAGAAATCACATAGAGGCTGAAATGAAACATTAAAAGTGTTATGTGGCTACTGCCAAAAGCAGCTCTGTGTCCTCTGACACCCCCTTCCCAAGTGATAACATCTAGTGTGTTGTGCTGAAAGATTCTCCTGCATTTTTTTAAACCATTCTCAATTAATGAGAAAATAAATTCCATTCAGTAATTACCAGAGAGGAGAGAAAAATCTGACAGCATTATGGATAGGACACAGGTTATTAATTGTTTTTAGTTTATATGTGGCTTGGCCAAGAGGTTCTGTGATTGCCTTTTCCTTCGTTCTACAAATCATCTCACCTGTATGCTACATTATGCAGCCTTCCTAGGTGCCCATGCTTGTTCTTAATCTCTCAAATCAATGCTTTCCATACCAGAAGCATGGGGTGCCAAGGGCTACACTCTGCAGCCTTCCAAGGTGTGATTGCTTCAGTTAAATCTCCCCTATTAAGCTTTTTTTCATATCAGGACGTATGGGGAACTGCAAAGGTTTGAAGGGTGGATGCCAAATAATGATTTCCTCTTTGGGAGAAATCTTCCTATTGAGATCAAGCAGGCGCCTTCACTTTAATCTTTTCAGTGCCTGCTAAAAACATTCATGCTTAAAGAAGCCTACCCAGATACTTAGCAAGTTGAGGTGATTTTAATCTGTTTTAGTGTTTTATCTTTGGGGTGTTTTAAAGTAGGGTTGTGATTGTTTTCTTGATCTCACAGCTTTATCTTTCATAAACTGTTTTGAGGGTTGTTGTTTTTACAATCAAGCAGCGTATAAATTTTATGAAATAAATAAGTAAACCGCCTTCCCTCTTCTTCCAGGGGAGGATGGGTGTCGCAAATTCCTCCCCCCTGAAAGGAGGGGAGCTGCATCCCACATCCTACCCCCTGATCTTAGCTAAAAGGCCGAGAAGTGGTGGCTTCTGCTACATAAATAGGTAATATGTGTATCCACAGAAAACTTTCTGTGCTTAGGGACACAGGAAACTGCCTCATAGTCAAAACTTTGGTGCATCTCAGTATAATGATTTAGTGGTGGCTCTCCATGGTTTCAGAGAGGGGGCATTCCCAGGCATATGTGGAGATGCCCGGGATTAAAACTGGGACCTTTTGAATGCAAATCAGATGTTCTACCACTGAGCTACAACCCACCTAGATCACATGCTTTGGTTTACTGTGACTGGAATTCTAGGTGGCGGTGTGGGTTAAACCACAGAGCCTAGGACTTGCCAATCAGAAGGTCGGTGGTTTGAATCCCCGTGATGGGGTGAGTTCCCATTGCTCAGTCCCTGCTCCTGCCAACCTAGCAGTTTGAAAGCCCATCAAAGTGCAAGTATATAAATAGGTACCGCTCCGGCGGGAAGGTAAACGGTGTTTCCGTGCGCTGCTCTGGTTCACCAGAAGCGGCTTAGTCATGCTGGCCACATGACCCAGAAGTTGTACACTGGCTCCCTCAGCCAATAAAGCGAGATGAGCGCCGCAACCCCAGAGTCAGTCACGACTGGACCGAAAGGGCGTCCCTTTACCTTACTTTTAAGACCTCTTAAACTCACTGTGGTGAGATGTACTTCTGATATTCTGAGCAATACTGAATATGTTATTTGTTGGAAGGGGGATAATGAGAAGTGAAGCCACTGCTCAGGTGGAGGCCTAGAATCTCTTTCCAGCCTGGAAAGTTGGTTTATAAATATCACCGACTAATAAATGTGTTACTGATCATGTAAATACATATGAAGACACACCTTACTACAACTTCTTCTTCTTCTTGAAAGCAGCTTGGTTGCTGGGGGGAGCCTGAAGTGCTTCATTTATAGCACACATTTTGCTTGCTTGCTTAAAGCATTGCTTTGAGAGCTGAAGAACCATGGACAGTTCCAAACCGTCCAGACACAAAGCGTTTAGTGCCGTTTGACTACAAAACTAAAACAATGAAATGAAACCACCCATAATATATAGAGAAAATAGGTTTGTTCATCTCTTATGCAACGTATTTGTTTTTCATTGCCCATTATGATAGGGTCTTATTAGAGGGCCATGTTTTATTTATCAGGGTGTTTCTGTGAGTCGGCTGAAGAATAAAGAGAAAGAAAGAAAGAAAGAAAGAAAGAAAGAAAGAAAGAAAGAAATCTCTTTCTTTCTATCGGCTCAGGGCATTTGCTGAATAACATGTTTAGTGTTCTGGAAAAAGAGGGGAGAGGAGCATGAGATATTCCTGTCAGAACAAGGGACTGCTTAAGGCAAAGGGATAGAATGAAGAAGGGGGAGGATATGAGAAAGTGGCTATAAGGGACTTCATTTTTATGTTAGCTTTTATTTTTACCCTCCTTCCTTCCTTTCTTGTGTGTGCGTAGGCTTTTATTCCCCCCTTTTTTATTCCCCCTTTTTGTGTTATAAATTAATTTGTGCTCTTCAGTGTAGGAGTGCTATCCAAGAACCTCAAGCTCATGATACATGGACTTTCCCTGCGCATGAAAGCAAGCCCTGTTTTGTAAGTCCAAGCATTTTCCTTATTTTTAGCCATTTAATAGGTGTTTGTGTTGGGTGGCGCAGGTTTGTTAGAGGGGTGTCTTGCTTTGGGAAGAGGTGTATTTTTGGTTGTAACACCCAGCCTTGTCTCAGTCCTGTGGGTGGGGTTCTTGCAGTAAGATTGCTATAGATTTCTCTCTCTCTCTCTCTCTCTCTCTCTCTCTCTCTCTCTCTCTTAAAGGAGCTTTTTCAAATGTGTGCACGTCTCACAATGCAACAGCTAATTACCTTCCGAGTTGAGAGCTGTTTGCCTGAATCACAGGAATTCTCTAGTGATCTGTTTCCATTTTAGTTCAATAGTAGCTTGGGAAAGAAATGAATCTTTATTTAAAGGGAAATATGTGCTATCAATTTAGTTGCAACCTTCCCAACACCATTTTTTTTTTTTAAATACACCCACATAAAAACAACAAGAAATGGCACAGAATATATTTCTGTGTGAAATTATTATATTTCCCACTAACTCCAAATGTTCCCTCACTTGGTACAGATTGTAGCCTATTTTGCCTTCCCCCCCTCTCTTTTCTTATTCTTATTATTGGTTTTTTTAAGTTGGGTTCCCTCTGAATGTTTGAAAAGTTCTGCTTCTGGAAAGGAACCTTGAGAGGGAAGGGAAATGGAGGGGAATCCTGAAGAGTAATTTGCTGAGATTCAGCCTTTTTATGGAAGAATTAATAATTCAATGCATTTGTCAAATTCCATTTTGAATAACACCAGTATCTTTTGTTACATATTAGTAACATGTGGAAGGGAGGTGGGGAAAGAAATTTGACCTCAAGGACAAGTTTTGAGCATAAATGATTTAATTTGCAGATCACATCCAATTTTATTACATGAAGACTAACTAGATCTACTAATGAATAATTATTACTCCATAAAATAAAAGGGGGGGCAGAGACAGTTTGCGACAGTTGAATACTAATTCCAATGAGGGACATTACTCTCTCTTAAGTAAAAAAGTAAACATTACATTCCCCCTAGTGACTAATGGTGTTTGTTCATGTAACCTGACAGAATAGCCTCTTGTAATGGATTGTCCTTCTGACACGTTTTATAATCTTAAATGAAATTATATATCTCTGTATCTGTTTCTGTATCTGTATCTGTATCTGTATCTGTATCTGTATCTGTATCTGTATCTGTATCTGTATCTGTATCTGTATCTATACAAACACAAACAGAGAGAGAGATGTTTTCTTCCCAGGACAGGAGAGAAAGGGAGGGAAAGGATTGTGCCACACCATGATCTTTATTCCACGAGATTCTGCTGTGGTTCCTAATCTAATTTTTCACAGCAGTTAATGATTTTACAAGCTTCTGTGAAATGCAGAAGGGGAGATAGGTGTGAAGTATATTATGGAAAATAAAAATAAAAAGATTTGGGAGATGTGTGTGCGCACAAATATTATTTCCTAGATATATGGTATACGTATATTCATTTCACCTCACCCTGAGTGATTTTTATAAGGGGGCTCTAGAAATTTAAATATACTTTCAACATTACATGGTATCTAAACAAGCGGTTTTAAAATTAGAATTAATATTAAGAATAAGAAATGCTTTCCCCCTCGCTCCTGTGGCTTTCATACATCAGATTGTACTTCTGGTGCAATAGGACTCAGTATAAAATGTGAGTTCAAGCTTTCCTTTCAAGTCAGGCATGTAAAGTCCATCTGTGTGTGTGATGGGGGTGTATGTTTGTGTGTCCCTGTGTATGGTACATGTTTTGAAAAGGATGGCCAGAGAGATAGGCACAGATCAAAGCCATGTGTATCTTCTAGAGTATTTTAACTTTCTTTTGTGCTTCTATACTTTTAATGCATGTTTTTCTAAACGCGCGCACAGACACACACAGAGAGAGACTTTGTTTTCTCTCTGTTTGCCTGATTTCTTCGTTGGGGATTCCCTAACTGATTGTCAGGTGTGGGGCCTGAGGAAGGAAAAAAAAAAAAACACTGGAGAGGAGGGGTGTCTGTGGTGAATCATAACAGCCTTTCTCGTCCCAGCTGGGCAGTGACATTAATTGCCCAAACCTCATGACTGTATATGATGCCTGTCTTTCTCCTTCTGCATCCTCTCCAGGGATTTTTAAAATGCAGTTATTTGAATTTTTGGTGAGTGGTACAGAGACCCTGCCCTGGTTAGGACCCATTTGACAAATGAGAGGAGCGGAGTAGCATCAGCCACACCAGAAGGAGTCTCTCTCTCTCTCTCTCTCTCTCTCTCTCTCTCTCTCTCTCTCTCCAAGGGAGCCAGGCTTTTAATGTGGAACAAACCCTTCCAACGGCGGTTGCCACTGAGGGGGAGTTTCAGCAGCTCAGCTTAGAAGCTGCCGGCTGCCTTCTCTCCTTTGCTTATTAAATCTCACCACCACCCCTTTTTTTTCTCTCCTTCCCACACCTCTCTGTTTTTGTTTCGTTCGAGTGAGCTGGGGGGGGGGGTGTTGTTTGGCAGCGTTGGGTGGGATTACCCTCCCAAACGAAAATTGTACCAAATGGCCTTGCCTTGACAATTGAACGTAGTGGGGCTTTAACACTGGGAGCTGGAGGTGAGGAGGCTGGCAAGGTTGCGTTGTTAAAAAGAAGGGGGGTAGAGAGAGAAAAAGAAACACCCTGAGAAGGGATGTTTTTGAGAGGTTGTGTGTCGTTTTGAGAGAGAAAAAACAAAAGCAAAAAAAAAAAATCACATCTGAGAGAAAGAGAGAGAGAGAGTGCTGGCAGTTGTGGTGTTGGGGGTGGCAGGTTTGGGGTGGGGGGGAGAGAAGAGAGAGAGAAATAAATAACCAAGCTTGCACCGGAGAGGCAGCAGCAACGTGCGTGTATGCAACCCCCTTCACTTGTCCTACGTCGGGTTCAGAGCAGCAACATGCAGCATCCTCTGACGGGGACGACCTGCGTTGCGCTGCCGAACGTCGGCATGTGTCCCCAGCTGTCCTGTGCCTTGACTTTTATGTATTTACAGCAGGTAAGTCGCAGCAACTTTTTTTTGTCTCTTCCAACTCTCTGTCCCCCACCCTTGCTTCTCTCTCCCCCCCCCACCACTCTCACCCGGGTTTGGTCATTCCCTCTTCTTGTCACTGTATTGTCTGTACCCCATGAAGTGGAAACAGCTTTCTGCCTGAATGGAATGTGTAATTGTCTCTTTCATGTGCCTGTGTGTGTTTGCCTGTGTACGAATGCATCCAAATAAGCAAAAGAAATTAATTCGTACGGGAAAGTCGCCTCTGCGCCTCCGTTTTCTTTAATGGTACAGCTTCAATGCATGTGATCTCAAATATTCTGAAGTTTTGAGGGTGGTTACCCCCCCCCCGCCTCTGTGGTTTTGGTTTTGTATTTGCTCTGGGAACAATATGCATGCAAGGTTTAGATAGATGATAGATAGATAGATAGATAGATAGATAGATAGATGGTAGATTTTAGCCACACAAAATTATGTTTATTATTATTATTATTATTTAAAATCCTTCTTCTCCCCCTCCCAGTTTTTGCTCCTGGGAATCAAATTTGTTTTTCAAAGTACAGTCCTGGTGCAAATTTGGTTTAAACTCACAATTTGCCATGTGAGTCCTTCATTGGAATTAGATGCCAGTGGAGGATAAATGGATTTGAAGTAGGGGGAAAGAGCAGTATAGATGGTAGAAGTTTGCCAGATCAGTTGATGGGTCATTTGGAAATCTGTGATTTGCATCTTGATATTTATCAATGGGCATCGTATTGAGGGTTTACTATGGGGAGGGGGGAGGGCATAGGCAGTTACCTCCACCTTAGAAATCAGTGGTTCCCCCATTATTATTATTTTTCAGCATCTTAATATTAGGGGTTCCCCCCAACTGGTGTTACAAATAAGTTTTGGGGTTTGTTGCCTTTTGTCCATGAAATTTCAGAAGGGAAAATAAATTAGGGCTGCATAGCAAGACATCCGGGTCCACTTACTTAAAAGTAAATCCATTGAAATCAATTGGGGGGATATTTCTCCCAGGCAAATGTTCAAGCGTCAAAGTGTCAGCATCTCACAATGGCATGTCTGTGCTTAGAATTCTTATTATAAATGTACAGTTTTGTGGGTAATAAACTGAGCCTCCTACTACAGAGGGGATATGCACTGGGTGCAAAGGAGCAAGATTAAAATATATTGTCATGCAAATGTAATTGCATTTATTCTGTTGAGAGTGTCATCAGCCCCCCTCCCCCCCTTTCTGCATTTACTATAACTCAGCTGAAGCGTACGGTGCAGGAGCATTTATCTATTAACACTCAGCTGCTACGACAGTTTAGATGTCACCTACAGATGTGTGCAAAGCAATACGGAACTTTCTTTCCTTGTCTCTCTTTAGGGGGGAAAAACAGAGCAATGTTCTAATATATTCTTGATTTCTTGCAATGGATCTATCTTCTTCTTCTTTTTTTTTTTTTTTTAATGAAATTGTTCAGAATCCAAGCATTGGTGCCTTTTAAGACGTGGGCAGTTGCTTGAAAGCCTCACATTTTAAAAGAAACCAAAGCTCTCTTCAGTATCCAGACACTCGGTGGGAATTGGCTCTGGGATTGACAAACAAATTATATATTAAAAGGTTCATGTGTACAGATTAGAATTGTTACGTGGGAGGGCTTTATCTGCATGCAATTTAAATTAGCAGTAAGCCTACCAAATCTTTCCTTTGTTTTTAAGTTAAAGTCTCAATGCTACTTCTGTGTGCCTTTTAAAAATTAGATGCTTGGGGAATCACCCTTAAAAGATCATTGTCTTTCTGCATAGCTGTACTATACCAGCAGAAGCAAGTTCTATTTTCTCCAGTTGTTTCTTGAACTTTTCAAGGCAACCATTTTAACATTAAGGAAGTAGCTTTTGAAAGGGCTTATGTGACTTAAGGTTAGAGGTCAATCTGGACACACAAGGAACTGCTAAAAGATTACATAAATGTGAGGTTGGAGGATGAGGGGAGGGGGAAGAAGTAGGGGTCTAGGAATCATCTCTTTCCTCTATGTAGAATTGCAATAGCATTGTGCAATCTCAGCCTCTGTATAGAAGATACTTTCTGATTTAAGAAAATAGATGCTGCCACAATGATATGCTTGAAAGTGGTGGCTCTCACTCCGCCCTGGACAAAATTAGGAGAGTTGCCACCATCATGCACTTTGGAAAGTGTTGCATCTTGAAGGTTTTTCCTGAACCCTTCTGCGGATGCCTGTTCCGCTGCAGAGTTTCATGCCATTAACACTCTCTAGTCTCCCTCTCGTTCCCCTTGTATAATTGGATTTCTACATTTAAGATACATGTGGTGGGGAGATTTAATAAAAAAATACATTTCTAGGTCTGTTACTGTCACCCCGCCCTTTGAGTACAATTTGATCTGTAGAAGCTGCATAGAAAAAAAAACTAGGATTTTGTTCAGATAATTTGTTTGTTTGTTTTGCAATACTACAGACATTTTTATTGCATTTAATGAAGTGTTGTCTTAACTGTCATTTTGTTTATCAGGTAATGGTAAGTTATCTAGAATTTTACACCTGTCACAGCTATGATTTGGTAGCCTTCTTTTTTAGGTGGGAGGGGGGATAAATTGCATAATACAAAACCCTGTCCTTTGGGGATGCATAATGCCAAACTAGATTCACAGCAGAAAATTTGGATCCTACTACACCCTCCCCCCAGTTTTTATTGATATGCATTAAGTCTGAGTGGTAAACATAACATCACTAACTAGATGTCGCTAACATTCTATTCTTGAAACACAGAGAATAGGTTGTTGTCCTCTTAACTTGTTCTTTTACTTGTGTGGTGATCTACTTTAACTAACGCTCAAGTCACAATTGCTTCCTATCCCCCTACAATCGTTTGTTGCCCCAAACTGCTTCCATGTTATACACACACACACACACACACACACACACACACACAATGCAGAAAATTGTTGAGTAGATATAACACAAATGTCTTGGTTTCAACTTTATAGCAATTAAGAAGCTGTTTTTAGTGTGGACCCCCCTTAAATGCAAAAATTGTAGGGTGGGTCGTAGGGATGGGTTAATCTAACTGTTTCTGTTTCTCTCAGTTTTGCCTTTTTTGTTGTAACCTAAAGCCTTGTTCTCTACATTTGATGACAACGGTTAACAGTATTATTATTATGAAAGTCCTCATGAAAATTCTTCAACATTTTAGTGCAAATTTCTCTTAATAGACAGATTTTTTGCATACATTTTTGCCTAATACAATACATCTTTGCACGCTGTTTTCATTTATATATGCTCTTTGACACACAGTTTACCCCGGTACGTGCATTTTTTGTGCATATTACTTGGCTGGATAACTGCACTGCAAAATCTAGAGTAGTGTGAATTTTGGAGGATGGCTGCTTTTCGGTTCACATATTGTTTCAGAAACAGCGAACTAGGGAGGTTTGCCTTTAAATGTGGACTGAACTGATTTTCTCCTCCATTCCTAGGTGGAGTAATAGGTTATTTAGTTCATTTTGGAAAATATGTCTCTGTGTGCTACGCTTTACCATTGTAATTTATTACTTATTGAACTGAACCTGTGAGGTTTATAAGTTTTCTTTGCATTCACTGAAATACTTTTAAATGGTGTCAACAAAGCAACCTTTTCCACACTAATGACAAGCTATGCTTTACAAATGCTGCTAAGAAATCCTTCAAAGCATGCAAATGTGTCCTTGTACAAAAGAGAACTTTAAATAGCACACGGCAGTTTATTATACAAATGCACTGGGAAGCTTGACTGATGAAATGGTTAAATTTGGAAGCCTGGCCTTTATGCCTTGTCTATATTATAGATGAACAGCAAGTCATGTGTTCATTAAAAGGCAGAAAGGGGGGAGTCAAAAGTTGGTGCTGGCATCCATCAAGAGGAGCTGTTCAAAACCCTTTAGATGTCTTGTCAACCATTTTACCAAGCCTAGTACCAAATTTGTAGCCAGATCCTACAAATGTTTACCTTCCAGCAACTCAATGCTAATTTCAAATGGGACTTGTTGCTGAATAAGCACACAGCTTTGGCCTTCAGCTTTAGGATCTGATCGGAGAATATCCCATGTTCTGTAAAAGTAGGTGTTGTGAAAATGGGTTAGAGATCAATCTTGGCCTATGAAGACGGTAACTAACATTTGTAAAACTCAGCGTAGAAGTATCTAGGCATCCCTTATCCCACCACCTCTCACCTCTGCAGCACATGAATAAAATCCAAATATGCCAGCTCCACAGAATTTGTTCTAATCAGGAGTGTGGAGCTTATGGCCTCCTGTACTACAACTCCCATCATCCTTGACTATTAGCCATTCTGGAAGGGGCTGGTGGGAATTGGAGGACAACAGAATCTGGAGGCCCCCAGATCCCCTCCCCTCCCCACCTTAAAATCAGACACTACTTGGACCAGTGGTGTTTGGAAGAAAGATTTTAGCAGCACTAGATATCCTTTGAGGTGATTTTGACATCCTGTATTGATCTGACTTCAGAAAGCAAACAAACTAAACCAAATAATATAGTTAGGGCTTAGACTGTGATATTGTGAATGTCCCCCAGCCCACAAAGCTGTCTTACAGCCAAACCCCTCATGAGAGGGGTTCATCTGAGCACAGCCAGGAAAACCTCCTATACCATGCAACAAACTATGCTGTTTGGCCACAGTCCCCCCATATGGAGTTACAAAGTCAACTGTTGCAATGCCATATGCAATGCTATCTCACAACACAGCCATGGTGTTGTCGATACCAAAAGATTGGTAAATTTTCTCTCACTTAATGATGATACATGTGGTTTGTTTTAAATAGTGAAGTGATTTGTACAAAGGGTAATTCCTCTTAAATGGAGCCATTTCTCATGCCGGACACCAGCCGATCGAAAGCAATTGAACTGAAACTTCAATATCAGCCCGCTTTGTCTTTAACTAGAAAGTAGTTTGCAGGGCAGAGAGTGGCTCAAGACAACAGTTTTCATCCTGGATAACTTTGTTTCTTTTTTAACTAGTTCAGTGAAATAACCCTGACAGCTAGCTAGCTTGTTTTTGTTTTTGTTGCTGCTGCTGCTGTTGTTGAATGCACAATGTTATACAGACCTCTCATGTCATAGTGCAGCCTTCTCCAACCTGGTGGTCTCCAACTGTTCTTGCACTGCAACTCCCATGAGCCCCAGCCAGAAAGGCCATTAAGTGGGCACCAGACTGAGGAAGACTGCTCTACTCATTGCTAAAACAGCAGTGCTCATCTTAGGAACCTTCCTCAGTCAAACCCTTGGCCCATCTTGCTTCCTATTGTCTACATGACTAGCAGTGGCTCTCCAGGGTTTCTGGATGGAGACAACCACAGCTCCTGTCATCCCTGACCAAGCTAGCTAGGGCTGATGGGAGCTGTAGTTCAGCAACATCTGAATGGTCAAATATTTCCCGCTCCTGGTCTACACTGACTGGCAATAGCTATCTAGGATTTCAGAGAGGGCTCTCTCTCAGCCCTACCAGGAGATGCTTGCATTGAAACCAGAACCTTCTACATGCAAAGCAAGTTCTCTGCCATTGACCTACAGCCCTTCCCCAGCTGTAAACCACACAATTCAAGTGATATCTAGACCAGCTGTTAGCTTGTTAGTTATTTGGGGGAAATACCCTTCTTTTGTTTATGTTGCTTAAGAAAGTGCAATGTACATGGCTGGCTATATTTAAATAATCAGCTTGAGAAAAGCATGATGTGTGTGTGTGTGTGTGTGTGTGTGTGTGTTGGAGAGGTGGGGGAGATTGTCACACATCCCAATGGGGGAAATCTGTCTTGTTTGAGCCTATGAAACTGTTTTACACTGAGCAGTGGTGACTGCTGCCTATTAGAACTAGAGATATAAGAAGACATCATTTTCTGTTCTTCATGCAGCCCTGTTTCCATTCCATTACAGTTTATCTTCTGCGGAAAACTGCATTATTCATCTCACTGTCTGCTGTAGCAAAGCTTTACTTAATTATGGTTCCCCCCTCCTATTCATTTTGATGCAAAGGCCATTCATTTCAATGCAAAGGAAATACAATGCATATGAGGGGGTGGTGAAGAACCATAAACAATTATGTATCATTTGCAGAGGGGGAAAGCAACAACAGTGAATGCCAATTGCATTTGTCGGATTCATTTCCATTCTATGCAAATGAGCAACCTTTGGTCATTTCCACTCCCATTTCTGTCAGAATTTTCCAACATGCTTCATTGGGACTGGTGAGTTGGGAGGCAGGCAGACCCAAGTGTAGGTGGGATGAGAGCCAATGATAGCCAGAGCCACCACACCAGCATGAAATGGTGGCCATGGGTCCTGCTTTACGGGGGGACAGTCCTCTCTTTGAAGATCTGTCCAGTCCAAATCCAGTTAAAAGAACAAGAGCCCTAAGGAGGGAGACTGCAGGGACCTTGAAGTTGCCCATGGGCAGTGAGTACTTGGACAACAGACTTTACTGAGTCAGGCAATTGATAGGTTTTGTCCACTACTCTGCCTGACAATGGGTTTCCAAGATGCTAGGCAGGGCATCTCTGCTACCCAAATACATTTTAAAAGTAAAATGTCAGGGACCGGAATTGGTAGATTGCAGGCAAAATGTGTGTCATGGGTGCATCTCTGAACTGATATTTCACAAGATTGTAAGCACCTTTTTCTTGAAATCAATAAGCCTGCAACATGTGGAACTGATTTTTACTATGCTAAGCCATTGTTCTTTGTACCTGCACCCAATAACTTCTCCTTTGACCAGCAGCAGCTTGCAAAGGGCTCTGGCAGGGGCCTTTCCAAGCCTTAAGGGATTCTGGGATTTGAACCCAAGCCCTTTGACATGAAATGTGCAGCCACTGAGCTGGAGCCCTGCATTGGTTCTGTCAATGGTGGGTGAAGAGAGAGGTTGAAAGCTGATTCTGTTGCATAAATAATTTAAGGGGGTGGATTTATTAGTATTTGAATTCAGTCTGTCATTCTGACAAACAAGTTATAGCAGTAAGGACATAAGAAGAGTCCTGCTGGATCAGGCCAGTGGTCCATCTTGTCCAACACCCTCTTATCACATTGACCAACCTCATGCCCATGGGAAGCCTGCAAGCAGGACACGGGCAGAAGAGCACTCTCCCCTTCCATAATTTTCAGCAGCTGGTATTCAGAAGCATTATTGCCTCTGACCATGGAAGCAGAGCATAAAGCATTATGGCTAGTAGCAATTGATAGTCTTATCCTCCATGAAATCCAACCAAATTGTGAAATTTAGGTAAAGGTAAAGGGACCCCTGACCATTAGGTCCAGTTGTGACCGACTCTGGGGTTGCGGTGCTCATCTCGCTTTATTGGCCGAGGGAGCCAGCGTACAGCTTCCGGGTCATGTGGCCAGCATGACTAAGCCGCTTCTGGTGAACCAGAGCAGCGCACGGAAACACCGTTTACCTTCCCACCGCAGCGGTACCTATTTATCTACTTGCACTTTGACGTGCGTTCGAATTGCTAGGTTGGCAGGAGCAGGGACCGAGTAATGGGAGCACACCCCATCGCAGGGATTCGAACCACCAACCTTCTGATCGGCAAGTCCTAGGCTCTGTGGTTTAACCCACCACGCCACCTGCGTCCCTTGAAATTTATGTAACTTCTCCCAAATGGAGTGCGAGACAGATAACATAGTGTTTGGACAGAATGCAGCAGAACCAAAAAGTTGCTGCATGCAACAAATGACTACTGGGGTCCCTTCCAACTCTACAGTTCTATTATTCTTTGATAGGTCCTGCATTCCAGCTTCCCCTAGGCATCAGGCTGGCCATTCTTAGAAAAGGATACTGGACTAGATATGCCAAGCAAGGCTCTTTTTTATGTTTTTATTCCCTTGTTCATGTGTTTGGACCTTATGCCTGCTCTTCTTTATCTGCCCCTAAATAATGCAATGTTATTCAAAAGTTACTTTTTCACACAGCACACAGTTCAACTATGGAACTCACCCCTAGAGAAGGCAGTGATGGCCACCCACTTGGGTGAATTTAAAAGAGGGTTGGACAGCTTCATGGAGAAAACCACTTGGGATTTACACGTAAAAAGCCTGGGTCAAGCGGAAAACTGCTCAGACCTGCCCATTCTAGGCATGGGACAAGTAGAAGTGTGGACAAGCCCTTAATGAGTGATCTCCTGTTTCTTTTAATTAACAGGAACCAGGTTGCTTTATATTTGTAGATAAACCTTCGGGTCTTCCTCTGAAGTAAAATGTAAAGTTGGGTGTTAACTATATATTATTAAATGTCTTCTGGAGTTCATTCTTGAACCATTTGAGCTCCCTCCCTCCCTTCCCTTCCCCACCCTCTCACTCTCCTATGAGCAGCCTAATGTGAAGTGGCTGTTTAAGAGATCAAGCGCTGTGTGTTTCTCACTCTGAATAATAGCTACCTAGGACATTTTGACTACAGCGATGTCAAACAGGGTCACTTCTCAGCCACAATAGCATGAAAACATTTTAGTGAGGTGTCTCCTTTCTTCTAAATGCCAGTATTGGAAAGGAGAGGAGAGCAGGTGGTAATAATAATGCTAAGAATATAATATCAGTTAAAGAAGTTTGCAACATGCTTTGGGAAATGAGAGGCAGGTCAGTGTATGAAAAAGAATTAGCAATTGCCCCCTTGCTTTAATTCAGCTCTTCAACATCTTAAAAGCTTGGAGTTTTGGCTTCCTCCTCTTATTCTCCTCTTTGGTTTCCTGCAGGCGCCTGTTCTTCAATGGTATTTACAGAATAATGTGCCTTACTGGCAATAGAAAAGATGTTGCCCTTTTGTGTGGCCATGGATGCTGAATGAGCCGCCGCCTTTCCGTTCTGTTTTGTTTTGTTTAAGGAGCCCTCTGAAGGAGTAGATTGTTTCATCTTAGTGGCCTAGTATTCTGAAAGAGGGAGTGATTTTGAATTGCATGACGAACTATTAGTGTGTCTAAATTGTAAAAAAGAGGGTAGTAGTGCTTCTGAATTGCAAGAAAAGGCCTATTAGGAGTTCCTTCTTGTTCGGGGCACTATTTGCATTTTGAATCAGATAACAGAAGGAAGCCAAAGCATCCAGAGGTGCTACAGCTAAAGACTTGTGTATATGTTCAGAGTCATAATAGTGTTAGTGGACATACAAAGGTGTCCTACTGCTGGTGGGCTATTGCTTCTTCCACCTATTTGTGTGATTGATTTTCCTCCAGATTCAAATCAGAATTGTTAAGGCCAAAGGAAGAGCCCTGCTGAATCAAGCCAAAGGCTAACCTGTTTTTGTAGCAGTCGACCAGATTCCTCTGGAAAGCCCATAAGCAGGACCGGAGTGCCCAGTGCTCTCCTCACTTGTGATTCCCAGGAACTAGTATTCAGAGGTGCACTGCTTCAGATTGTGGTGGGGAAACATAGTCATCTTGATTTGCAGCCACTGATAGCCTTATACTTCATAAATTTTCTTTTAAAACCATTCATGTTGCTGGCCATCACTACCTCTTGTTTGAGCAAATTCCATAGTTAAACTATGTTATGTGAAAAAGTGCCGTTCTTCATCAGACCTGAATCTTCCAGTGTGTCCTGAATCACCCGCTTGATCTGACAAGTCCTTGCCATTTCTTCCCCATAAGGAAGGGCAATATCCCAGGGGTACAGCATCTGTTTTACATGCAGAGAGTCCAAGGTTCAACCCCTAGCATCTTCAGCATAAATAATACTGAGCTAGTTGGACCAGCTTTCTTTTCTACTTATAAATTAAAATCAGGGTGGTCTGAGGTCTAGATACAAACAAATCTGTTCCCATATGACAGGTCCTCCTCCCTGCAACAGGTCCAGGGGGCTCTTGTCACTTGGCTGCAGACTTGAAGAGTTGCTGCCAGTCATTGCAGACAATGCCAAGCTGTAACCTAGAACTCATAGTGCACCCAGTAGAGGCCCTTTGCAGATGCCCATCCATACCAACCCTTGAAATCATTCCAGTGCTGGCTAAGTGCCAATGCTGTGATCCATGAAATCCCATCTTCAAGCTTCATCACTATCAGAACTTTTAATCTGCAATCCTAAAAACACTGTATATAAAGTCAGAGCTATTGAACAAGCAAGTGCAATCGTGATTTCCCCCAGCGCAGAGACACTGAGCCACACAAACAGTCGGTGGATCTGTTAAGTTCAGCTTCTCTCACCTTCTTATTTTTCTGCTTCTTGTGTTCAGTTCTCCACATTTCCACATCATTATGTGATTAAAAAAAAATATTTTAGAAAGTCCTCATAGAAATTCATCAGCATTTTAGTGCAAAATCTTGAAAGTTTTGTATGCACCCCCCCATATACTCATTTTCACATGGCAATTTTCTGCATTATAATGTTAATAATGTTATTTCCATTAGTTGTTGCCTTTTGCCTTGCACTTTCACCCTACCATATGCATCTTCGTACACATTACATGACTGGAAAACTGCACTACAAAATTTGGGGATATGCAAATGTCAAAGGATGGCCATGTTTTCAGTTACTGTATTGTTTCAGGAAGTGCAAATTAAGGAGATTCATCTTTAAAGGTGTGGTGAACTGAATTTTACCATCCTTCCCTAATACACACACACACACACACACAGAGAGAGAGAGAGAGAGAGAGAGAGAGAGAGAGAGAGAGAGAGATTATAGCAACTGCATGGGGGTAAACCAAGAGAATGTTGGAAAGTGGCTATTATACCTACAGGTAGATTTAAATATTTGTAGTGAGTGTGACATTCTGAAGTTTTCCTTCTTCCTCTAACTCATGTGCTAATCCTGTCTTTGGCTGTGTAGCTCAATTAATCTCTGTAGCAGGAGGAGCAAGGAAGAAGAAAACCTCTCTCTCTCTCTCCCTCTCTCTCTCTCTCTCTCTCTCTCTCGTCAGAAGTGAAGTTATTTACTTTTCAAAGCTGATGGAATAGCACTGCAGGGGCCTTCATTTATTTCCGCTCAGAATGTCATTATTCCGTAATGCACAGGGACCTGCACACGCATACAAGGCCTGTTCTCCTAATCTTTATTATTATGCTACATGACTGCTTAAAGAGCAAAGTAGCTCACCGGAAAGGTTTCAATTTTCCATTGGTGGCCTGTGCATTTTGGCCTAGTACTGTTGCCTCATGAAGTCTGCACACACACACACACACACACCAAGCAGGGCACAAAAGCTTTCTCTCTCCTTCTGCTCTTTGGTTCCCATGCCAGGAACTCCGACGTAGGTTGTCACTGAAACTCTCCGTGCCGTTTAGTTACCTATTTTATTCATTTAGTCGTGTTACATTTATATTCCACCTTTCCTCTGAGAAGTATGCGGTTTCCCTCCCCCCCCCCATGTTTTATGCTCACAACAACCCTGTGAGGTAGGTTAGACTCAGAGATGGGAGGCTCAGGAAGCTTTATGGCTGAGTGGGAATTTGAACCCTGGTCTCTCCCCTCCCCCCTCCCAGTCCAGCATTCAAACTAATACACCCCACTGACACTTTGATGTTGCCGTGGCAATAAGGTGAGAGGAACCGCAAAATACCAAATGGCTATCTAAGACACCCAGATGTCAGCAACCTCAGGCAAAGTTCCACTGGTTGCTTACACAATCCTAACAGGCAGTACTATCACAACAGCAACCCAAGCTATTTTGCCTTCCTGCCTTTTAACCTTTGTTAAGTGCTACTCTGTTTCATACTCACGCAGAGACAACTTTCCACCAAGTGGTGCTGCTCACTGCTGCTACTGCTACTGGATCCCATCACCAAAGAAAGGAAGCAAAGTGGGGGGGGGGGCAGGGAAGGCAGGTGGTCTCAGAGTTGGGATATCAACACACAACCATTTGCTGGAGAAAAGGCAGGAAATTCTACTTGCCTTGAGAACTTAATTTGCTTCAGGAAATGATTGTCTTAGACACATTTTCACATGTAAACAGCTTGTGGCTTAGTTGCTCCCATCCTGACTGCTCACGGAGAGGTGCTAGCAAAGGAATATTAGCAAAGAGCGCAGCTCTCACAAGGTAGGGAAAGGACGCCCTGTTTACTGTACTGCATTCACTGCACCCATGAGAGATCATTCTTGAGCACCATGATTGTGGAATGCACTTCTCAGGTTTGACTTTCAGTGACCCTGATGGGTTTTCAGCACCACTTAAAAAAGCATATTTGTCTATGCCTTTGGCTAACTTCCTTTTTTTTTTAATGTTATGTTATAGATTGAGGCAGGTGGTGCTGTGGTCTAAACCACTGAGCCTAGGGCTTGCCAATCGGAAGGTCGGCAGTTCGAATCCCCGCAATGGGGTGAGCTCCCGTTGCTCGGTCCCTGCTCCTGCCAACCTAGCAGTTCAAAAGCACATCAAAGTGCAAGTAGATAAATAGGTACTGCTCCGGCGGGGAGGTAAACGGCGTTTCCATGCACTGCTCAGGTTTCAGTGTTCCGTTGTACCAGAAGTGGCTTAGTCATGCTGGCCACATGACCCAGAAAAACTGTCTGTGGACAAACATCGGCTCCCTCGGCCAGTAAAGCGAGATGAGCGCCGCAACCCCAGAGTCGTTTGTGACTGGACTTAACTATCAGGGGTCCTTTTCCTTTACCTAACAGATTTACAGATAGATAGATATTGGTTTCATTATGAATTGTGTATTCATATTAATATTTTTTTAACCTGCTCTGGGATTGAATTTAATGAAGAGTGAGTTAGAAGTGACTCAATAAATAAATAAGGTAAAATCTGGTTGTGGGTGGGGCGAATCGCAGAGGGCCATGTTTAAGAAGTTTAAGAAGAAAGTGCTCAAAAAGGCAGCTCTTAAAGTTTTTGGACTGTGAATGAGTCAAGGAACAGAAAACCCCTGATAAGGTGAGGTGGGAGAGAAAGATTGTTTTCTTCCTATTCACAAATTGCTCAAAGGTGCTCACCAGGAATAAAATTATGCACCACCTGATGCTAACTGCTGTTTCATGATGATGTCAGCCTAGAATGTGCTGATTTCTTTTTCTGGTTACATAAGGTGGTGGGGAGAGGGAGTGAGAGAGAAGTGTAGGGATGGGCGAATCAATCTGTTTCCAGACTGTGTCACTTTTGCATGCATTCACCCATAAATCTGTTCCAGCCAGTTTCCTACATTAATCTGCAATATCAAGCAAAACTTCAATTGAATATTTGCATTTGAATGCATATTTCAAACACCTTACTTCTGAAAGTTTGTGAATTTCTAGATATCTTGTCTCTCAGAATACGTGTTTTTAAATTTTGCTGATACTTTTGAGTTTTGTTCTTGTTTAAGCAGAGAACTGCACTGGAACACTCTGAGCAAGCAGAGAACTTGAAATCTCAGTCCACATTTTCTTCCTCTTTCTAGATTGCTATCCCACCCTTCTTTACAGAGGAGCTGATGGTGGCAAACAAGAAAACAATGCAGTATGAAACTAAACATTTAAGAACAAACATTTGAACACAATCAAATATTCTTGCAGCTAAATAATCTCAAGTTTGCCAAGACTCTGGGCCCAAAACTCTGCCACATGGACTCACTCTGAAAGCCTCACTCAGGGCCAAAGGTCACAGTGGGGTAATGACTTTGTTTGTTTGTTTAGATCCCAACTCTCCCCCCCCCCCGCCATGGGACTCAAGGCAGTTTATGGATAAAAATTAGAAGCACTAAAAACATGTGGGGGTGGAATACTTAAAAACAAGTAGTTTTAATATAGCTTTAATTCTATCAATTGTATGCATATTTAAAAACTAATAATAATAATAATAATAATAATAATACCAGCATGGCACCAGCCCTTTCATTAAAAGCAGTCAGTTCCCAAAAAGCCTGCTGGAACCCAAATAGCAGAAGGACAAGGAGGGAGTCAGTTCTAGCTTCTCAACATATCACTAGGTCCTTGGATTTGGGAGAGTTGGTGCATCTTTCAATGGAAACCAATTGTTAATGACCCAAAATAAATAAATTAAGCATGTGCCATAAATGGGAAAGAGGGGTTTTTGATCCAGTTCCTATTTAAAGGCAAACCTACCTAATTCACACTTACAAAAACAAAATGCAAACCGAAACACATACATCCCTAGGAAGTCTCATTTCTCTGAATTTTGCAATTCAGTTCTCCAGCCAAACAATGTGTACTAAAATGCATTTCATATTGGGGCAAATTTGTTTTGCAAAATTGTGCCTATCCATTGGTGGCTGCCTATCCAGAGAGTCTATGGTGCTGAATGTGGTTTTAACCATAGGCATTCTGTGATAAGAGCAACCAGATGCATTCATTCATTTTGTTAAACACACTTTTCTTTTTAAGGGTGATGCTATGGTTGGTTTACTAACAGACTTGCTTCAAAAGCAACTCCAGGACAGGCGAGTGTCATGTGAAAGAAGCATATGGCAGACAGAAGACGGCCTTTAGCAATACGTACACAGAGGAGAGTCAGGGTGCTCAGGCAATGATCTTCATCACATATAATCCAATTGCCCTGATTTTCCCAATGCCTACCCTTATGAATCACCATCCTTATTTTGTATTTACTTGAGGGGGGTCCTTCAAGGGGGCAGCTTTTAATACATTGTTCTTCAGAGTTCAGCTCCCTCCTCCAGGCATCTGTGCATCAAAAGTCCAAGTGGAGGACGGGTGCACTTCGAATCTAGTGTGCAACTGTAAATAGCATGAAGGACTAGCATGTGGATTCCCTTCCACTGATTCCATTCACCCTGCCATACAGCAAGGCAAAGCATACTGCTGCAAGGGTGCAACATGCAGAATAGCCGCTCATGCATCACCGAAAAGAGGAAAGCATTGCTGGGGGGGGGAGGACAAAAGAAGGCACCAGTTTGCATGAAATTTACATATACTAATTAATGCATATATGTGCAAATTTAAGACGGATGACTATAATTTTAATAGAATGCCTCTCACCACAGTGGGGATGACTGTGACATGGTAAGCTATTGGACAGCAGACTGAGCAGGCAAAGAGCTACCTGTTGATGGGAAACTTAGCCTTTGCCCTTCTTATGGTTCATTAAACCAGACTTGGAGCAGCAAACAATGCTACGAAAGGAAGACCAACAAGAACATATGAAACTGCCTCATATTGAATCAATCTCTTAGTTCAGGGGGTGGCCAGCTTGGTGCTCATGGGTACAGTGGACGCTCGGGTTGCAAACGTGATCCGTGCAGGAAGCACATTCGCAACCCGCAGTGTCCGCAACCTGCAGTGCTGCATCTGCACATGCGCTGGTTGCAATTCGGCACTTCTGCGCATGCGCAAGTGCCGAAACCTGGAAGTAACCCATTCTGGTACTTTCAGGTTTGGCGTAGGGCGCAACCAAAATCACACAATCCGAAGCGTCTGTAACCCGAGGTATGACTGTACTCCAGAAAGGATGATAACCCTTGCCTTAGTTCATCTAACTCACTATACACTGCCCGGCAGCAGCTCTCCAAGATTTCAGATGGGGGACATTCCTAGCCCTACCTGCAGACCCCAGGGATTGAACCTGGGACCCTCTGCATGCAAAGCAAATGCTTCACCACAAAACCATAGCGCTCCTTAACATATAGGTTTGTCACCCAAGCACCATGGAGTGAGCGGGCAGGTAGATAATGATAGGAACTGGTGTCTGAATAGCCCAGCAAGGCTCTTCAAAGTGTTGAGCTTAGTAGAAGGTGCAGAGGGGGCCAGCTCATTTTCACTAACAGATCAAAGTGTATTGGGCTGCTGCCACCAATGGCTGTTTGCTCTTAACTTCTCTCTAATCATAAGGACAACCAGATCCATTGGGATATTAAAGCTGTACGGGGCCGGCACTACCATTATGTGAAGTGAGGTGGCTGCTGTAGGTCGCATAAGCTGGGGGTGGAAGGGAAGTAGTGGGGAAGTGTTGGAGAATAGAACTCAGTGTGCCATACAACCTGTCTTGCACCCCCAACAAATTAGCCTGCTGTCCTCAGGTGTGGCAGAGGAATCCATCCCATCAGCGATATTGAAATTCTAGCACCATCAGCTTCTCTGTATGGAAATGGAGAGCGCCATCTTCTCGTCAGTTGGCAAAATGTCTTGAGGCAACCCTGAAGTTGTAATCTAGGGCTGTAATCAGGCCCAAGGGCTGAATGCAACTCTCCAGGCCTCTGTATCTGGCCCTCAGGCCTCCTAGGTCACATTCTTCACTGGCCTTGCTTCACATCACCCCCTAAATTCCTGCCACCATTGGCCAAATTGGTGGCAGGAAGACGATCCAGCCTGCAATAGGCTGGTTCACAGGGGAGGCCTGGGTCCCACCTGTAAAACTACCCACCCAAGGAGGGCAAACGGGCTTGCCTGGCTGGAATGTGTCCCTGAATTCATGTAATGTCTTTTGTGCAGCTGGATGGAGGATGGGTGTGTGTAGAACAGGGATCAGCAAACTTTCTCACAAGGGGGCCGGACCTCAGACCTTGTGGGGGGCCGGACTATATTTTGAAGGGGAAAAAATGAACGAATTCCTATGCCCCACAAATAACCCAGAGATGCATTTTAAATAAAAGGACACATTCTACTCATGTAAAAGCATGCTGATTCCCGG
Source organism: Podarcis pityusensis (assembly GCF_964106645.2). Taxonomy (NCBI): domain Eukaryota; kingdom Metazoa; phylum Chordata; class Lepidosauria; order Squamata; family Lacertidae; genus Podarcis; species Podarcis pityusensis. Next base: position 21,133,951 of record NC_138039.1, read on the forward strand.
ACTGTCCGCAGGCCGGATTTAGAAGGCGATTGGGCTGGATCCAACCCCCAGGCCTTAGTTTGCCTACCCATGGTGTAGAAACTAGCCTATTGTAAAAAGGTAAAATTAAAATTTATTTGCTCTTCCCACTTTTTTTCTGGCTCTACTCTCCCCTGGCATCCACCCCCCCCCAAGCTTTCCCAGAAGGGAACGTCACCCTCAGACTGAAAAAAAAGGTTCCCCATCACAGTTGTAACCAGTGGGACTGACTTCTGAATAGACATGCATGGGATTGTGCTGTAAATAGCTAAATAGCTTACATGTCGTGTCCCCCCCTTCACTGTTCTGGTTTGCTGACCAGCACACCAGAATTCAGAAGGCACTGCAGGACTGACTATTGCAGAAGGGTAGATGAATGACATCCAGAAAGCAGAGAAAGGCCTTTGGCAATGGGGAAGTGAGGGCGCTGAGAAACACTGTGATCCTTGGTGTACAAGAACAGTGGTGTTAAAGCACACCAGAGTGCCCCTGTTCCCATCTATGAAACGATAGAAGTCATACGGCCTTCCTTTCTATAGTCGAAAGAGCCCTGCATTTCTGTCAGTGGAGCTGGGGGGTTTGGGGTGGGGGCGGGAAGAGAGGGGAAAGTGGAAATCTGCCAGCTTCCGAGAATGATGGACTATATTTCATAGCAGCCAATTCCAGGGCCTCGAGCTCCTGTTGTGCAAGAAGGTCTCCCAGCTTGCAAAGGGAACCTCAGCCATTTCACAGCATAATTTTAATGATTTATACACCCTGTGCTGCTGGTTCTTTGCTTGCTGGCAGGGCCTGGTTTGGGTTAATAAAGGGAATTTCAGGGGGAGTTGTGGGTTGGAGTGGGAGAAAAGGGCCCCCTTGGCACACTGAGCTGTTTTGCTTAATGTGCTGGCTGGCTACCTCCATAAATCAAAAGAACCCAATGCTTTACAACCTTTCAGAAAAAAAACAAGTATTATTGTTGTTATTGTTATTATTATTTTCTTTCTTTATATAACTCTGATTCACCTAGGAATATTTTCATTGTGATTCTATAAAGAATGAATGAACTGCTGGATGAGATCTATCTCAGCTGTTTTAAGGTTGATTGGCTTTCTTCACACTGGTGCAATGCTTCCATTAGTTTTCGATTTGATGTTCCTGCTTTACGGTGTTGTCGATGGAAATAGGCTGGCATGGTGAGGGTGGGAGGAAAGCAGAGGTGGGGGGGTTATTAGCATAAATAGATGCAGATTGTATTAGGCTGCGACTCCCTTTGCCTTAATGCATAAGCCATGGGGGGGGGGGGGATGCGCTGAGAAAATGTACGTTTGCAGTAAACAAAGTAATTGTGTCTTTTAGCTAAGATAAAAATGCCATAACACTCACTGGGGCACCCGTTTTTAGCATAATGCACATGTTAAAATTAGGGTAATGCTTTTTTTATTTGCAAAAAAATCTGTGACAACCCTCTGAATCCCTCGTCTTTTATTAACTATCCCAGGTGTTAATTTCATGAGCCTGAGGGAGGTTTTTCACTGCTGGTGCATCTGATTATCAGTGGTTGTATTACTAATGGCACAAGTCTTACAACTGGGTTTTGGGTGACTCTGGAATCCTCCTGATCTACTTCTCTAGAAAATGTGTGTGCAGTCAGTCAAGAATCAAACACCACTCTTGCCAATGATGGAATTAGGACTGGCTGCTCTCTGACACCTCACCCTACCCCTGCAAAGAGAGAGAGAGAGAGAGAGAGAGAGAGAGAGAGAGAGAGAAAGAAAGAAAGAAAGAAAGAAAGAAAGAAAGAAAGAAAGAAAGAAAGAAAGAAGGATTTCAAAGAGAGGTTGCATGCTTTCTCTGACTACTTCAGCCTTTTATCTGAGCAACAAGACAACATGGGCAGGCACCATTTAAAGACTGGAGTCTGTTTTTTTGTGTCTGGAAGCTGCACTGGACTATGAGATGAAACCAAAACTGGCTACAGGTTATCAACTGATTAGGAATACAGAAAGCTGCCTTATACTGGATCAGATCTTTATCAGTATTATTTATGCTGACTGGTAGCATCTCTCTGGGTTTTTGGACAGGGTCTCTACCAGTCCTACCTGGAGATGCTGAGGATTGAACCTGGTACCTTCTGCATGCAAAGCACATTCTCCACCTCTGAGCTACAGCCCTTCCCCACTTGTATTTGGGATGGGCCCAATATGAGTAAGGCTGGTGGGGAAAGTGGCCATGGTGTCACCCTTATGTCAGGCAACTATGTGTGATTGTTGGAGAGCCAGTATGGTGTAGCGGTTAAGAGCGATAGACTCGTAATCTGGGGAACCGGGTTTGCGTCTCAGCTCCTCCACATGCAGCTGCTCGTTGACCTTGGGCTAGTCACACTTCTTTGAAGTCTCTCAGCCCCACTCACCTCACAGAGTGTTTGTTGTGGGGGAGGAAGGGAAAGGAGAATATTGGCCGCTTTGAGACTCCTTCAAGTAGTGATAAAGCGGGATATCAAATCCAAATTCTTCTTCTTCTTCTTCTTCTTCTTCTACTACTACTACTACTACTACTATTGGTTTGCATACAGCCTTGATGGGTTATTAACCAATCTACTCCTCAGAAAATCCAGCACAGGACCATAGGAAGCTGTATTATACCGAGACAGATCATTTGTCATTATTGCCTACATTGCTGTGGCAGTGGCTGTCCAGTGTTTCAGACAGGAGTCTGTCCCAGCCCTACCAGGAGATGCTGAGGATTGAGCCTGGGACCTCCTGCATACAAAGCAAATTATCTACTACTGAGCTGCAGCCCCTTCTGCTACAGAGAAGAAAGGCCTCCCTTCTTACCTTCAGGATGTGGCTGGGGAATTGGGGCACACTAGGATTCCCAAAGGTTATATTTATACAGCTAAGTTAGCTCCTGCCCTTTAGACATCTCCCTATGCTGATTTTAATTTAAGATCTAAATCAGGCTTCCTCAGCCTCGGATGTTTTTGGCACACAGCTCCCATGATCCCTATCTAGCAGGACCAGTGGTCAGGGATGATGGGAATGGTAGTCTAAAAACATCTGGAGGGCCGAGGCTGAAAAAGCCTGATCTAAATAAAAGTGGCCCAGTGAGCCAGTGTTGTGTAGTGGTTAAGAGCAGTGAACTCGTAACCTGGTGAACTGGGTTCGCTTCTCTGCTCCTCCACATGCAGCTGCTGGGTGACCTTGGGCTCGTCACACTTTGAAGTCTCTCAGCCTCACTCACCTCACAGAGTGTTTGTTGTGGGGGAGGAAGGGAAAGTAGATTGTTAGTTGCTTTGAGACTCCTCAGGGTAGTGATAAAGCGGGATATCAAATCCAAACTCTTCTTCTTCTACCCCAGCTTATGTGTCTGCCTCTTTATTTGCCTATCAGGGCGCAAACATGTTAACTATAAATAAATAAGTATACATGTGTCATACCGAAAATTAACCCACAGACATAGAGTAACACACCACAGGATTAGCATAGAAATATTGCATGGTTTTTATTATATGTTGTGAGCTACCTTGGACTATCTTGTAGGAAGGTTGGGATAGAAATTTTAGAAATGAAAATAAATATTACATATGGAAGTCCATATTTATTTAGATGCAAATATATATTTCATACATACTTCCTTTTTATATTATTTTTAATATATCACTTTCATTTTCAGGTGATGAGATTACATTGCAAGGAATATGGCAACATCGTGTAGCATTTTAAAGCCTTTATTAGACAATGTAGATTGTGTTTGTGTTCACTGGTTTAAACTGCAGAGAAAAGCAGAAATATCCAGATTTTCTATATGGCTCGGAAATTTGATTGCCTTGTATTTTTTATGGAGCTAGCAAATGTGGTGTTCAGCAGCAGTGAGAAGATATATGGTAATGTGAAGAATATATTTGCTTGGGGTGTGGACCCCCCCTTCACGCTTGGTGATGATAGCTGAATTCAGATAAGAAAATGAAAATTCATGTTTTCATCACAGGACAAACAGTATATATATCACCAGGCAGGTGTCCAGTAAATGAGGCTTTGTGTTAAGATTGTACTTTTCCTCAAACCACATTTGACCTCTCTTATTTGGATGGGGAAATGCCTCATTGTGTTTAATTATGTCTATGATGTGCTGGGCACCAGTCAACATCTGCACCATTGTTCTGTTGGTTGATTGGTTTACATACAGCCTTGATGGGTTATTAACCAATCTACTCCTCAGACAAGAAGACACAGATACAAGCTGATCCCTTATTATGCTATTTTGTAAAGGTGCATTATGCAATCAAAGACCTCTGAATTTTGTACATATCCATTTGTGTGGCTAAACAAATGTTTGCTTTTGGTCTTTTGGGAAAGAGAGGGAGGGAGACAGCATTTGTGAGATTAAGCAAAATGTGCTGTATTCTTAGGCTGCTTTGAAATGGTGCAACATTTTCTGAACATACAATGGAAAGCAGCCAGCATGCAGCAATGAGTGTGTTAGGAATGGACAAAGATGGCTATTTTGGTTTCTTTTGGCTTCTCATATTTCCAATCTTAAATTCACTCTGTTTCTGTACCAATTGATATTTCTTTCTTTCTTTTCTTTCTTTTTAATATTCTGCATTAAAATGTGCATGCCTTTTTGTGCAGATTTCTTCTGATGTATGCATCTTGGTGTGCAATTCCTTTACCAATATATGCATTTTTGTGAACACATTTTTGGTGGGGAAAGTTCATCACAAAATTTTGAGAAGTGCACAGTTCAAAGGACACCTGTGTTTTAGTTCATTTATTGGATTGGATTGTGTGAATAGAGCAATTTTGCAGTAAAATGCAAACAGGAACACATTTCTCCCCCATCCTATGATATCCTGTGTGTGTATGTATGTGAATATAGATATATATCTGAGGTTGCGCCTTCCTTGACTTTGTGTCTACACCTTAGTTTCTTCTACAGCAGCTTCCCATATTGAACCATAAGTTATTTTCAAAAGTTCTCTCGGGCACCATTCCTAAATTTCCTTTAATGACTGGGAGTCCATCCTCTGTGCAGACTCTCCACCCTCCATCCAGACACTATCACAGTTCAACGACACATTTCAGCCAGGAATGAACACACAATGTTGGCATAGAACAAGACTGGTGAAGGGTGTGGTCTGGTGTAATGAGACAGGGACCAATGAGAGTCTTGAGGGCCAGATAAATGTTGGAATGGATTTAGACACTGGGGAGGATAACAAGATCAGCAGGATATCATCCTTTGCAGCTTAAACTTGGAAGCTAATACAAGGTTGATTTAACCTTTTAGAAACAATAATCCAAGATGCTTCAAGGCAGACTGGATTTTCCTGGTATTACCCCTTATCTCCCCCTTAAAAACAAAGCATTGTTTTGTGAAGAAATAAAAGTAGTATTTACGTACATAATCTAGGTCTCAAAGCAGCAATTAATGTAGCAAAATGAAGGCAAGTTTATAACTACCATGTAAGTTACAAAAGTTCAAAATGTAAGTTTAAAAATGGTGTCTGAGCTGCAGAGCCCTGACATGCACATGTGGTCAGCTTGGAAGCATGATGAAGAAAAGAGAAACTGCCCAGACAGGAAATATGTAGTGTTACAGCTTCCTGCCAAGGCAGGCAAAGGAAGTGATCTCACATTTTTTTCCTAGCAAATTTTACAGGAAAGCTCTGTGACCCTCAGTCTCTTCATATGCCCATCTGGCAAGGCATGAATTGTTGGTTTGAATGCAATAATGTCCCATAATAAACAGGATATCTATACTTTCATGCAAGTGTGGGGAAGCTTTCAGCCTTCCCAATGGTTTGGAACTAGAGCTCCCATCATCCCATTAGCCATGCTTGCTGGGGCTGATGAGAGTTGTAGTTCAGCAGCAGCTTGACATATTAAAGCCAGACATCTTAATTATGTGTTGTGAGAAGTATTTTCTTTCAGCTGTCTTTATCATACTGTTGTGCTCCTTGGTTGAGTTCTACTAGGGCTTTTTTCATAATTTTCATGGACCCCCCAACTCCTGAAAACAAAAACCATACAGTCTTCTTTTCTAACCTGAAAATGGAGCAGAGTGAGAAGGCAACCAGAAGAGGCAATAATCTATAAGGGGACAATTCCAAGCAGTTGTACAATGTTTTTAAACCATCTCTCACCCCCCCCCACCTCTCTCTCTTCCTTTCTCTCCCCCCCCAAAAAAAACATAAAGTCCCAGTTGACTCATTAATTAGCCCAAAGTGTGACAGTTGTGCAGAAATACACAATTCCTCTTTCATTTGAATACCAGGAGGATTGTCTAAAAATAGTGCCTGCCATCTCAACATGAACAAGTTGTGTCTGTGAAAACAACACAGCAAGGGACAGTGTGTACAGTTGGCTGTCCCTACAGTGACAATTTGCAGTTGTGTGTGTATTTGTGCGCTTTTCCTAGGATTAACTAAATTCTTGCAACCAGGGCATGGCAATTATCTAGCAGTCCCTGAGCGCTTGGCTCAGCATCTGGCTGGATAGCTGCCTACTCAGTGTGAGTCAATATGTCTTACCTCCCGCTGACTAAGTCATAACTACTGGGCCAAGCTCCTATCCCTTTGAAAATAGCCCAGACCCAGCTTCTGGTTTCCCCATCGATTCCCCATCCATCCTACCTAATGTTTAGCTGTAGCAATGATATGAACATCTCTTTCGCAAGGTGCAACCCACCAATTCCCACCCAGCGACTATTATTTAACTATGTAACAACTTTTATCATGCCTTTTATCTTTCTTTCTTTCCTTTTTTTTTTTAAAAAAAAACTTTAAAAAGGCCCCCATAGCAGCTTACAAAGAATCAATAATGAGACAGTCATTTTTTTTCCTCTGCTTACTATCTCAAGCACATGGCACCAAAGGGAATTGGATTGGGAGGGAGAGGGGGGAAACCCCAAACAAATTCAGGCACTTGTTCTTAGGATTGTGTCCAGTGCATCACTTAGCAGTATACTTGTTGCACTGGCTCAGTGCTGCACAAGGGCAAACACAAGTACTTTACCAAGAATTGTTGTGCAGTGGATTACACAACCAGAACCAGATCCTGCATGACAGCCTTTACTCTGCCATCAAGTAGCACAAGGGCTCGGAGAACATTGGATACGGCCATTTGTCACAAAGTTCTTACAACGACCAGCTGGAATTGAAAACAGCTCAAGGCGAGGAGGAGCCAAAAGTTGCTGCTCTCTCAGATGAGCCGATGGAGCTGCCCTACATCTCCTCTCTCTGTCTGCTGCAGTTTCATGGAATGACTGCTGCCAAATTCTGTGAGGGAGGAGGGTAATAGAGCTGGTTTCTCAGTAGAGTTGATGAAGGGGTGTTGCCAGGACTCTAAGAACAAGACTGCAGAGCCTGAGGTATCAGAGGTCATGCCACTCAGAGGAAGTTACCATCTATAAGGGAGTTGGCCTCTCTACACTAGGCCTCTCTCTGAGTGGCCAAGTCTTTAGCCCATTGAAGCAACCACATGACGGGCCAAAGGAGACATAATATTTGTGCAAAGGGTATCAGTCTTACCTGTTGTAAGCCCCTACTTACAAACCACAGACCTTGATCCACAGCCACACTGTGTGAAAAGTTGCACCACAGTGTGTTCTTCAAACAACAACCCAGCACTGTGCAAAACAGTGAATTGGTCAGCATTTGGGGGACAACAATAAGCAAGTCAGCCCAGTAGCCAGATGCTGCTACAAGTGGGTCAGAATTATATTTTGTTGTTGTTTAGTCATCTAGTCGTGTCCAACTCTTTGTGACCCCATGGACCAGAGCATGCCAGGCACTCCTGTCTTCCACTGCCTCCCACATTTTGGTCAAACTCATGCTGGTAGCTTCGAGAACACTGGCCAACCATCTCGTCTTCTGTCATCCCCTTCTCCTTGTGCTCTCCATCTTTCCCAACATCAGGGTCTTTTCCAGGGAGTCTTCTCTTCTCATGAGGTGGCCAAAGTATTGGAGCCTCAGCTTCAGGATTAGATACAGACCTTTTGGAAAACATTTTTCACTTGGGAAGATTAACGTCCCTCAACTTTTGATGTGCCTTCTTGGAAAAGCAATATAAATGTAAGCAGAACCGTTAGGGTCAGTTTATCACATGCTTAGCAAGAAACAATTAAGGCCAATAGGTTTGGGGTAGACATCCCACCACTACATGAGCTTTGACCATAAACCAGATAGCCACACTTTTGTGAAATATAAGAATCAATTGCAGAAAACCATTTGCAATGATCTGATTTGACAATAAATATTGGATCATCACACCAAATATTGGCAGCAATTAGTTATCGAGAAATGGAATAATGCAGCAAAACATAGGGGAGAAGTCAAATAGCTGAAATCAGTGGTGTCAATTGTCCTTTTCCTGAAGACAATAGGAAATGATATTTTGACCTGTACAGAGATGTTTTAGATATGTAAAGTAATCCTGTACTAGGGAGAAGAAAGTGATATGTTCAGTCCATATCCTTAATCATATTTACTGGCAAGTTTCAATCATTTATATTTTATACTGATTCATTTGGGAAAGGCCATGGCTCAATGGTACAGGTTCTGTGTTGTTTGGAGAAGGACCTTGTTGGAGACTTCCATAATTTAGGAGGACCACAAAGAAGTACCTTTCATGCATTTCAGCAAGAAGAAGCTCTGTCACTGGTGGAACATGGTGAAGTATGGTTCTCAGCTAAGCCTTGTGGCTCAGTGGTATAGCTCCTGCTTTGAATGCAGAAGACTCCGGGCTTGATTTCTGGCATCTACAGGAACGGCTAGGAAAATATTTCCCCTTCAAAACTCTCAAGGACCACTGCTAGATGGGTCACATGCCTTGGATTCCAAGGCAGAAGAAAGGTGAAATATAAATGTAAGAAAATAGATAGATAGATAGATAGATAGATAGATAGATAGATATAGATAAATATAAATGCAATTCTAGAAGAAAGGCCAGCATAATGCTGGCCTATTTCCATGACCACATGAATACATGATGACTTTGGAAAAAGCCCTAAAAATGTTGTCCTCCTATCTAGGGATGAGGGAGAAACTTGAATAAATTAGCATTTTGAGGCAAACTTCCTTAATTTGCACTCCCTGAAACTATACGAGAATTGAAACATCAACCCACAAAAATCTGCACTTCTCTGCATTTTGCAATGCCTTCTACAACCCAGCAATGCATATATTAGTGAAAACTTTGTTAATAGTAATGTGAAGCTTCCAATGAAGATGTTTTGGTTTAGTGGGAGTGATGTGGGTACTTAGAAAAAGGGTGTCATCTCATAATTTTTGTTGCAAACCTATCAGAGGTCTGTTTTTCTCCCAGCATGACTGTTCCTGGCTTGTTTTTGGTCAGGCAAAGCAAGGTCGCTCCCAATAAGCAACTTAACTCTAGTGCACTTAGAGCCATAATTGGAATTTTTATGGTTGAGAAAGCAAACACTTTTTAATAGAGGCAAAAAAAAAAAAAAAAAAAAAAGCCCTCTCATGTAGTCGGCAAGAAGACAGTAGGAAATCAAAAAGATGGATCACCCTAATCTGTCTATTGACATCTCTCATGGCTGAATAAATGGTGTAGTTGAGCTATATTTGCTTGTATCGATCCAAGTGCTGTTTAACATTCATGCCTTCGCTCCAAGAGGTTGACCACGGGGCAGTGCATTTGTGATCCATCCCTGCTTTCAGAGGGACTTGGCCCTCCCAGGGCAGCCAACAAGACAGAGTAACTTACTGTGATGTGGTTCTTTTGAGTTCTTTGGAACAGTGGATGTGAGTCATTAAATATGCATCTATTTGCCTTGTACGTTTATTTGTTTTTCTATTAGCATTTCTTCTTTTATTGAGGTTTTGTATTCAGAGATCCCTCCTCCATGTTTATTTTTATTTTAAATAGTATACCATCGTATTTTTCACAGTCTTTGTGGATTCAGTGTTGTCATGGAGTTCGCTGCTCCAAAACATCACAAATGAAACCCATTTCCTCAAAACATTGCTTTTGTGGTTTTCCTTTCTGAGCCATTAAATCAAAATGGTCAAGTTTATATTGATTGGGTGGGGGATGCTTCATACCCTAAGTAACCAGTTTGTTATAGAGTGCCACTCACACAATGATAAAAAAGAGAGAGGATGTGGGTCACTGATAAAGGCAACAAAATGGAAACATAGATTTGCATACAATTAGCACATGCCACTGTATATTTATGGATGCACGTCTAGAAATAATTACTAACATTTAAATAGAGTACTTCGCTCCACCAAAGGCTGGGAGCAGACTGAGAGGCATTTTAAGCCTCTTTCTCCAGACTACCTCCTCTAGGTTCCACCCTCTTAAAGGGTCAACACTGTGGCCTGAAGATGGGCATTCCTTCTACATTCCATAGCCTTTCTCCTGGTGTGCTGGACCAGAGGTGTGTGGTGAGAGGCACCTGGCTCCTCAGGAGAAGAGGAAGGTGCCCATGAGGGCCAGGGGTGTGGCCCTGCAGGCTTTGACAGTCCGGAAGGTTGCTCTGTGGGCTCCTGTTGCTCCTGTTTGACAGCCTCAGGCACAGTGATCCTCTTATCTCCTGCAGTCAGGTCAGAGCCATGAACCTGACCTGGTGCCTTACTTAGTATATCTGCAGCTTATGACTCTTGTGTCTGGATTATTGCTATTATTACATGAGCACTGTTCCATAGCATTTGATATTTTCATTTACTTACATTCATTTGAAATAATATGGGTTTATGAAGCAATTCTATATCCTCCCACCACGCTGACGAAGAATTCTACAAAACAGTAGTCAATATCCGGAATCACTGTTCATTGTTGGACATCATATTTGCTGAATACACAAAGCTTCACAGCTTGTCTTTCATCGTACAAAGTCTGGTTCTTCGCTTCATTTAAAGATTTCCAGAGACTTTGAGACTAAAGATTTCATTTTGTACTTGTTATGGTTTGAAGGAATTCTACAAAGATTGTCTGTTGCATATGTACATGGTCATCATATTGCCTAGACATTGCTGATGGATTATTGCTAAGCCAGAGGTGATCACAGACTGGTTAGGTGGCGACTAGAGAAGGGGTCTTTTCAGTGGTGCCTCCCTGTTTATGGAACACTCTTTCTATTCATGATGCACATTTGTGGGACACCAATGGTGATGTTCTTTAGATGTCAGGTGAAGATCTCTCTTTTTTCCCCCGAGGTGGCTTTTAATTGAGCCTTTCTGTGCATTAAGTTCTTCAACTGAAACCATTATATCATGAGTTGGTGAAGTATGTTATTTAAGTACTAAACACAGTGTGTCTTCCATGGTAGCACCCCAAGTTTGTGATACCACTCCAATCTTCTTGGTGCTAACTTAAGACATCTTTATTTACTTTGACACTTTAATTACTGTTTATGGTTTCCATTCTGCTTAACAGTTTTGTATCTGTGTTGTCCCTCAGTGTTATCATTGTTCAAAGGATATTATCTTGTATATTTATATTTATACACAACTTGAAATATATGCATTTTATAAATTGATTTAAAAACGAATGAACAAATACATTAATTACAAATATTTTGTTATTTTTATCCCTTTTTTCTTTGATTTGATTGCTTTAATTGTTTTACTGTTCCAATTAGTTTTTTTGGTGTAAGATGTTTTGGATTGATTTAATCTTTTCTTTTTTATGTATACTTCTTTAGGTATACAAAAGTGGCACAAATGTTTTATTGATCAATCATTGAGCCAATCAACAGACCACATAAGTTACAGGGTTATGGAACCTCTCTAACAGTTAAGAAAGGGTGGTTACATTGATTTGGAGAAGATTTTAATTCGTATCATTGCTCTTAATACAAATTTAGCATTACAGCAATGTTCTTATTTGTATCCAAGAAAAGAAGGTAATAATTGTATCTAGATTATATCCCAGGATACAAAATGAACTCTGGCATTCTTGATTAAATTTACAACATAGCAAGAGATGGCTAACTGTTTCAATTTCTTCTGAACCACAGGATCATAACCAGAGTAGGGCGTCCCCCGAAATCCAAAATATTTGAAAGGACCACATTTAAAAGTGCAATAGGGAATGCCTTTATGCCTATTGGAATACTTAAATTCCACAGGCCTGAAAGTTAGCAGAAATTGACAAATGTTGCATGACAAAGGTAAGGAACATTGTTACTTTCATTCAACAGTTTGAAAATGGCTGGGCAAGTGGTGATGCTGTCATATTTAGTTTCAGTAGTTTGCTAAATTGTTTTGCTATCTAGAAGAAGCAAGTCATTACTTGTTACAATAAACCTGAGTTGCTGAACTGTTTAGTTTATACTGGTATTGCTGGTGATGTTTGGAAGAAGCCTTCCAAAATTCAGATCTGGTAATTCTCTGCCAAAATACAGCACCATTAAGCCTAACAAACTAGCATTCAGATAGATGCTGATAGGCTTCAGAACTTATTCAATATCAGACATATATGCATGTTTTCCATGAAGTCAATGCTTATTGATCCTCTTCGGAATGAGCAGCATCAATACTGAAAGCAGCACGTATGCTTTCTGGCATTCATAAGCCAGTTCTATTTAAAAAAAAAAAAAAAAATGTTGTAGAGGGGGGTAATAAAAGCAGAATTGGCACATTGAGGAGGCCTTCCTAGCCATTAGATCTGGAGGTGAAGGTTGAGTTCCTGCACCAGCCAGACCTTCTGCCATCCCGGCCAATAAATAATTACAAGCAAATCACATCTTTTTTGCTCTATGCTGATTGATGCTGGAATTGCTTTTGAAAGTTCTCATAAGTTCCTGTTATAGATTAAGTGCCGGTGTAGGAAAAATAACTGCGCCCAACTGAAATGGGTGAATGTAATCAGGTTTAATGGACTCGAGAGCTTGTTGGGAATTAAATAACTATTGATTGGTTGGAAAGTTGCTGTCATTACAAAATGCCACTCTGGACGAATTATCCAAGCAGCAGATAGATTACACATTTGGGCCCTTTGAATACTGAGATGCCTGTGTGTGTGTGTGTGTGTGTGTGTGTGTGTGTTCATTTAGGGACAGAATGAGATTATTCCATTGGAATGCAAGGGTTATCATGAAATGCAATAAAGCATATGAAGAAAGAGTTCAGTGCCGTTACAGATAAGAGGGAGTAGTCACTGTGAGTTTGTAAACCTATGGGTTTAGCCTCAGTCAGAGTAGACCCATTGCACTCGAGAATTATCAAAGGGGAGAAAAAAAATAGGTCAAAGTTCTCTTTGGGTGAAGTGCAGAGGTTGAAGCGAAGTCTGGTTTTGTAGTTTTTATTTATTTTTATTATTTGTATTGTATTTTAGTGACCCACTTAGTTACTCTTGTAGTTAAACAGCATAAAGGGTTTTTGTTTTTTTTTAATAAAATAAATGAGTAAATAAATAAACACTCATACAGTTGCCCCTCTCTTTCATGGTGGCTGTGTGGGAAAGGGAGGTGGAATGCTGATAGGGTTTCCTTTTGTTGAGGTTCCAGGACAGAGTTTGGTACAGTAAGAAAAAGAATCTGTAGAATAGAGAGCCAGCCCTCCTCCAGCATTTATTACAAAGCTCCCACTCCATCCCACTTTGTATCTAGCCATAACTGAACTTCTGCATCTGTTAGACAGAAGCTGGTTAGCACATGGTTTTGATGAGAAGAGAGAAGCTTGTGCAGACAGTAGACAGACCATCTCCATGAATATTATTAGTCAAGAACTGTATTGCAAAATGTGGTGAAGTGTGAATCCCAAAGGATAACCACATTCTCATCCACATCTTAGTCCTGAAGGTGTAGCTCAGGTAAGCTAATGTCGAATTCGCAAATAATATGTCCCCCAAGCATCCATATTAAAGAGGTCATCTTCCCAAAGACTTGCTAAGAGTATTCTCTTCAGGTTGGCATCTATGCACATATCAAAACATTTTTGAACGCAAAATGGATTCCTTTTTTAAAAAAATATTTATTTGTAGTTTCAGAATTATAAGAAGAAGAAGAAAAAAAAGACATTAAAAAACAACACTATAATACATAAAAAGAAAAAGAAAAAAAACCACAAAAACCAATACAACAATACAACAAAAAGATAAAAAGAAAAAAGAAAACAACATAGATCCCAAATTACATATCTAAAACTTCCATTTGCTTGTTTCTTTGACTTCCTCACACCTCCCTTTTTGTATTCTAGTTTAATTAGTTATTTCAGCAATTTCTTTCCATCTTTCTCAATTTTTGTTAAAAAAATTATCATAACCTAATTAAATAATAATAATAATAATAATAATAATAATAATAATAATAATTTATTATTTATACCCCGCCCATCTGGCTGGGCTTCCCCGGCCACTCTGGGCGGCTTCCAAAAGAATATTAAAATACTATAATACATCAAACATTAAAAGCTTCCCGAAACAGGGCTGCCTTCAGATGTCTTCTAAAAGCCTGGTAGTTGTTGTTCTCTTTGACATCTGGTGGGAGGGTGTTCCATAGGGAAGGCGCCACTACCGAGAAGGCCCTCTGCCTGGTTCCCTGTAACTTGGCTTCTCGCAGTGAGGGAACCGTCAGAAGGCCCTCGGTGCTGGACCTCAGTGTCCGGGTAAAACGATGGGGGTGGAGACGCTCCTTCAGATATACTGGACCAAGGCCGTTTAGGGCTTTAAAGGTCAGCACCAACACTTTGAATTGTCCTCGGAAACGTACTGGGAGCCAATGTAGGTCTTTCAAGACCGGTGTTATGTGGTCTCTGCGGCCGCTCCCAGTCACCAGTCTAGCTGCCGCGTTCTGGATTAGTTGTAGTTTCCGGGTCACCTTCAAAGGTAGCCCCACGTAGAGCGCATTGCAGTAATCCAAGCGGGAGATAACCAGAGCGTGCACCACTCTGGCGAGGCAGTCCGCAGGCAGATAGGGTCTCAGCCTGCGTACCAGATGGAGCTGGTAAACAGCTGCCCTGGACACAGATTTGACCTGTGCCTCCATGGACAGCTGTGAGTCCAAAATGACTCCCAGGCTGCGCACCTGGTCCTTCAGGGGCACAGTTACCCCATTCAGGACCAGGGAATCCTCCACACCTGCCCGCCTCCTGTCCCCCAATAACAGTACTTCTGTCTTGTCAGGATTCAACCTCAATCTGTTAGCTGCCATCCAACCTCCAACCGCCTCCAGGCACTCATAACTAATAATTAGCTCAACAAATCCTTCCCATCTTTCCCCATATTCTATTATTCAAATTACCTTAATTTATTTAACCTTATCTTACCCTAAAATACCTTAAAGCTTGAATCTTGGTTATCAAATATACATTACTCCTGATATCATTTCTGCTAAAGTCATGTAGTTTCATTCCAACATTTTCCCTAATGTTCATTAATTTTTAGCCAATTCCCTAAATAGAAAGTTTTCTTTATAATTTTTTTCCCAATCTTCATCCAACGTCCCTTCTTCCTGGTCTCGGATCGTGTCAGTCCTTACTGTCCATTCCATCTAGTCCATCAACCTGGAAGCCTTATGTCCGAGGCCCTTAAGTCTCTTCCATGTCCCTTCTGCAATTCTTCTTCTTCTTGTTTATACTTGCCCTTTTCCTTGTCTTTTGTTGGTCTCTTTCTTAGTTTATTTCCTTTCTCATTGAGGGGTAGGCCTCTGGGGGATTCCAAGCCAAAATTGTCTCCATCTCCCTTCATCAAGCCCGCCCATTCCCCACAGTCCCACTCCCCACAGTCCTCGATATAGTCCAAAAAGTATTTAAAAGCATATTCCAAGGTCTCTCCAACATTAGGAACCTCCTCAGCTCCAGACTCCCCCTGGCCCACTCCAACTTTAATCTTCAATGACAGCGGCTCATGCTCCTGTAGGACCTCGGGACTCTCCATCTGTATTATTTGGGGTGCAACCGCATCCTCCTCCATTATCTTCTGCACTTGCCCAGTCAGTACAGATTCATAAGTCGGACCCTGAATAATTTCTGTATCCATATTTCCTGTTTGCCCACAGTTATTAACCACAACAGTCAAATTCATTTTCTCATTCATCAAGTCAATCTTCTCATGCATCTGTTCCAGCAAGGCACTTGTCTTGCATAAGGCAAGCACCCAGTCTGCCTCCCAGCTCATCTTTAGTCAAGGTCAGAAAAGCCTGTTCCCACGGTCTTAATATCACATCTGTTGAGCCCTCAAATGTACTGCAGCAACAATTTGACAAGCTCCCTCTAGAGGAGGCAATTTCTATTTGTATCCATTTTTTTAGGCAAGTCCAACAAAGGAAAATTACTTTCGTTTTTCAGATATTTTTCAGATATTTTGTTTCTTTAAGATGCAAAAGGTAACATTGGAATCAGCTTGTTTCTCTTCTTTAGCTATCTGTCAAAATATTCCATTCACAGTCAGTGCACCTCTCCAACAATTTCTGTCTCTGACATCCCGTTCCCAGGTTAGAGACGGTGGAAACTTATCCTTCTTCACTCCCTCTCCTGCTAGGGTTGAACAAAGTCCCCCCCCCCCTTCTCCTACTTCCAAGGGGGTTTCAGTAATTCTGAATGAAGGAAATTTAGACTTTTTTGACAGCTTTCCAGGCTTTAGCTTACAAAATTTTTGCTTTAGTCTATATACAAAAAGCGGAAGGCGGACTTCCTGTTTTGAACCTTCCCGCTTCGATACCAAATTAAGAAATTTCTTGATCCAATTTTCCGTTTCTACTCACGGGTACTTGTTTTAAATCCAATTGTCCACAGGAAAAAGTCAGCACTCTCCAGCAATGGCTGTGCGGCTTCACTCCGTGAAAGTAGCAGTCAGTTCGCAGCACCGCGCTTCTCACCCCACTTCGCTCCGGAGCCCCTAAATGGGATTCCCTGCGAGTAGGGGGGCGCTCCTGGTGCCCTGCCGAACCCCACGTTCCCAGGCTTCCTCCGCCTGGGATTTCTAGCGGGTCCCCACCTTCGCAGCGGTGGGAAGACCCAGTTTACACGGAGCCCGTTCCTCCAGACGGAGGAACTCCGCCATTCACCGATGGTGCTGACCCGCAAAATGGATTCCTCCACATAATTGAATGCCCTTCTTCTGGACACTTGCTAAAGTTGTCTTTCTTTCTGAGTAACAGAAAAAAAATTGCATGTGGAAAGCAAGTATGTAAAGGACATAAGCTGTTGCCCAGTAGCCTCCCTGTCAGTTTAGTCTTCTGGGTGCAAGGAATTGTTTGTCTGTCTGTTTGTTTGTTTGTTTGTTTGTTGTTTAAAGGGGGACGTTTGACACTTGATGTACTTTCTGAAGAAAGTTTCCAGAAGAGCTATGTCACATAGCTTTTTCTGAACTTTGACTCTTATAAGTGATAATCATCAAAGGCATGTAGAGTTTTTGATAATGAGAGGTGAACATGCATTTTATATCCATCTTTTCTCCCCTTGTATTATTCCACTTTTAGCCTGTTAGCATAGTAAGGTTATTTTTTTTTAAAAAAAGCAAGTTTGCTGTAAATTTTTCATGATTAATGTTCTGTGAAGGGAATTGTTAAGTACTGGCGGTAGATCTTTGGGGCCTTTCTAATGCTTCTAGTGCTGTTTACAATTTATGTATTGGATTGCATCCCAACTTGATGAGTCTATAGTTGTACAGCTGAGTCATTTATTTATTTATATTGTCTGAGCAGTTGGTAGTTGAGAGAGAGAGAGAGAGATTATGAAGGCATTCTATATTATCTACACCACATAATTCTACAAGTTTAATAATCCTGCTGTGTTGAAACATGAGCTTTTTACTTTGATGTAACAATGCATATACAGGGCAGCATGCATGGGGCTGTCACAGTAGACCCAGAGCTCAGTGGGGAAGGGTCGTAGCTCAGTGGTAGATCATCTGCTTTGCATGTAGATGGTCCCAGATTCAATCCACAGCATGTCCACATAGGGTTAGGGAAGACTTCCAGTCTCAGACCCTGGAGTGCCACTGTCAGATGTTGCTGAACCCCATCCCCCATCATCCTTTATCATTGACCATGCTGACTAGGGCTGATGGGGGTTGAAGTCTGACAGCTTCTGGAGGTCTACAGGTTCCCCATCTTTGGTGTAGACAATAAGGAGCCATAATGGTTTCTCTCGGTATAGGGCAGTTTCCTCTGTTCCTACTTTGGTATAGCCATGGGGCCTGGCATCATTCCCCACTCTAAGGGCAGGCAGAACACAGTTATCCCTCCTAGTGCAGGAAATTCCCTTGGTCTCCCTGATCTGGTGGGGGTGCTCAGAATGTGTTTTAGCAGCCCTCTGCATTTCTTACAGAATTACACTCCCCAGGGACCCCCCGGGGGAGAGGGACTGCCTATTAAACCAGTTTAAGTCTGCAGCACATCTATGTTCCAACTGATGATAATTTGATAGTGTTACTTGAACTCAGTGGGGCATCCAATTATCCTATAATCCACGCAATGCTTTGCAGCAGCAGTGGGAAAGTGAAATATACTTTTTTTTTTCCTTCTCCCCTGTCTACTGCCAGTCTCTGTGTGGGATTCCTTTCCCTGCTTTATGGGTGTGTATATGTGTGTGCGCAGGTGCGCGTGCACACACACACACACGTTTGTTTGTTTGCTAGCTCTGACAGAAAGCCAAGCACTGCCTCTCCCTTGAGCATGCTGCGTTTGTAGGAGAAGACGGCACGGGGGGGGGGGGACAACCGAAGAAGAATGAGGGAACAGTGATGCCCGCAATGATAACGTTGTCTGTATTGGTTTGTTTACAGCAATGCCTGTTTGCAGTTATCACTAGTTAAACTTCCTGGAAATAGTAGTTTCAGGGTATCTCTCTCTCCCTTCCCCGCCTCTCCCCCTTTAGAACACGGATCAAGCCCTGCAAGCAACAGACATTCTCTGTCAAACTTGTCATTCGGTGGGATGCCGGAGACAGCTTGAGAGCTGTGTCATCTGTCATTGGTTACACCGTGGCAGCAGTTACGCTTCTCTTTTGTATTTTGTCAATTCTTCTCTGTTTGCAGCAGCAAGGAGGAGAGCTAGTTAGCTGCCTACTGAGTATAGTTTCCCCAGCTATAATGAGCCAGTGCAGGTGACCAAAGGAGCACTGCAGGCTGCTTCATTGGGTGATTTTTACAGAACTGTGCCCAAATTTCTCAGAATATGTTTTCCTGAGAAAATCCCCAAATGCTTTCTTTTGCTCGTTCCTCACTCCTGCCATGCCCCAGAATATGACGATCACTTTGCATACATTTCTTCAGACTTTCTGCACCTTGTGTGCATGAGTGTTGACCCCTCCAGACAGCCTTTCTGTTGTATATTTATAACAATTTGTGCTCAGGATGTTGCTGGGCCAGTTATACACAATCTCACTTTTAATAGTTTGCACCTGCAAAGGTTTTGGACTGGGCGTGCTGGTTCATTTCAACAATCAGTGCATGCTTTTTGGTCAATCCTTTGTCAGATGGCAAAGTGTTGTGGGTGCAAACTTGTTTGCTTGTTTATAAAAACCATCATTAATCCATCTGGGTCAGCATTCTCTACACTGACTGGTAGCAGCTCTCCAGAGTTTCAGGCAGCAATCTCCATTGGGTGTACCTGGGACCTTCTGCATTCAAAGCAGGTGTTCTACCACTGATCTATGAAATATAGGAAGGATCATAAGATCACTGTGCCATTGAGTTACTGTCTTCCTCAGCTTGAATTTTTTCCACATCCCTCTTTCCCACTGTTACTTGATCTCCGGTTCCAGGGTATGGTGTTCTTAGCAAAGCAGCCGTCTGTCTCCAGTGTGTGTAAAGGAGGACTGACAATGGGAATTAACATCCTGGCACATTCCTTTGTGATACCAGCCAAATGATCTCACAAGAGACCACTGCTGACTCCATCTGGGAGTGTTGTAGGACAGGGAAAGCTGTCAAGGATATACCATATATGGTTCCTTACTGCAGTATCTTAGGAGGCTAAATGAGAGTGGAAGGAAGGAAAATGTGGGAATGGAAGAAAGGAAGATGAAGGATTAAAAGGAAATAGGGGATGGGAGGGAGGGAGGGAGGGAGAGAAGGTGCATCTGATGTTCATTTATGTATTTGTTTTTAATATACCTGTTATCCTGCTCTCCAGATGACAAGAGTCTCAAAGTGGTTTAGACTGCAGATGTGAACCCTGAAATCCTATGGTCCCTGGGACCATAGGAAACACCAGATAATCCAATGGGGTATGGGAAACATTTCCAGGGCTGGGGATCATTGGGAAAGGAATTGAAAAGCTGCCAGTATCATAATGACATTATACAAATTTATAGAGCAACCATATTTGGAATACTGCATACATCTTACCTGAAAACGGATATTGCAGAGTTGGAAAAGGTTCAGAAAAGGCAACCAGAATGATTAAGGAGATGGGGTGACTCCCTTATGAGGAAAGGTTGGAGCATTTGGGACTTTTTAGTTTAGAGAAAATACAAGAAAGGGGGTAACATGATAGAAGTTTATAAGATTATACCATAGCATGGAGAAGGTGGACAGAGAAAAAAGTTTTCTTCCTCTCTCATAATGCCAGAACTTGTGGACATCCAATTAACATGAATATTAGAGGATTCAGGACAGATAGAAAGTCATTGTTCGTGCAGTGCATAGTTAAACTATGGAGCTCACTTCCACACTTGGCAGTGATGGCCAGCAACTTGGATGACTTCAAAAGAGGATAGGACAAATTCATGGAGGAAAAAGGTTATCAGTGGCTACTCACCGTGATGACAGTTCTGCGCCTGCACAGCTGGAGGCAGGAATGCTTCTGAATACCAGCTGCTGGAAACCACAGGAGCAGGGGTGCACATGTGCTCGGGTCATGCTTGTGGGCTTTCCAGAAGAGGCATCTGGTTGTTCACTGTGAGAACAGGATGGTGGATTAGGTGGGCCACTGGCCTGATCCAACAGGCTCTTCACATGTTTAGGGTTCTGGGTGGAGAGAGTGGGCAATCCAGCATTGGATGCCTTCTCCCCACCACCAAGGATACATTTGCAGCCCTTCCTCTACTGACATTGGAAAAGGGGCCATGTCATTGAAGGCATTGCTGTCCCAGTCCCCCTGCCACCCAAAGGAGCTGCCAAAAGGCGAGGGGGGAAAGCGGTTGAGAGTGCCCATGGTGGCAGCGCGACACTGCAATCTGAAGCCACAAGCCAAAAGCAGTTCTAGAACCCAATAGAGCCACTTAGTCAGGATCCACTTAGTCCACAGTTTTGTATTTTGTATAATTGTGATTTAAAAAAATAAATAAATGATGGGAGCAGGAATCTGGGAACCTTGTCAGATGATAAGTCCAATTACAGCTATGCAGTTGTAATCCAGCTATGCACTCAGTTAGTGAAAGCAGCTTTAAATAGAGTAGGGGGTATATCTCTAGCCTCTCTAGGAAAGGCCTTCACAGTGAAAAGTCGCTCACCCAGTTATGTTAGCATTGGCTTCCATAGGTTTGGCCAGACTTCAATGTCTGTAGCGTAGTTCTTAGAATCTGACAATGATAGCAATCTGGCCCCTTGGGGAGATCCCAGTAGAATGTTTTCTGGGTGTTTCTCATGCTTTGTGCCCCCAGGGAATGTTGGGTCAAAAGACACTGAAGTTGAATCCTATGCCCACTCTGTCTTTCCCTTGGTGCTTGCAACATTCTTATTTTTGAATTCCCAAACTTCAGATGAAGACTGGTTGACAGCAGCCATGGGACCTCAAGGAGCCAAGGAAGTAGCCATGATTTTGACCTGGAATGGGATATGAGAATTCTCTCTGGACTCCAGTCAATTGGTGGTGGTGTTAGATGGCGACAACATTGATCCTGGATGTGTTTGACATGCCCTCTTTGTGAATTTCCCAGAGGATCGTGAGTGATTTCTGTCAGTAGAAGGGATGCTGCACTAGATAGACCATCAGTCTGAAGTTCCAACTAGGGTTTGCGTGAATTTCCTCTGGGAATGCTTTTCGTCACACTAAAAGCTCTCTACTGCTCAGACTTTCCCCCCTTTTAAGATGAGTAACCCTACTCTACAAACACATTGCAAGGATGGTTCACAATAACATATTAGGAACTTCCAAAAATTAACCTAGGTTTTTTGCCTGAGAGAGAAACCTCCAAACTGAGTTCCTAATTTTACCTGGAGCAAAATATGATTAAAGAGTGCAGACATTAACAACAACAACAACAACAACAACAACATTTAAAAATTCCATTAGTCATATGGGATTGGGGGGGGGGGGCTTTCTCAGGTGCTTCTCCAGGAGAGGGAACCCTACATTTGCTATGACTTGCACTTCGGGTGAAATTTCTGAGAAGGCTGCATATCCAACTATTCTGCCACAGTCTTGTTAGTTCCACAGTTCTCTTGGAAAATAGGTGAGTTCCCACAGTACCTCAGGATTAATTGGCTGGTTAGTGCAGAAGGTGCCTTTCTACTCCTTGCTGGTACAAGACTCTTTCCAAAGGTGCAGCTCTCTGAAGGAAAAAAAATCACATGTAAATATATGTGCCTGACATAAAGAAACCTGTTGAAAGGTTAGCCCGTTAGCACCCCCTAAAACAATCTAGGTAGCTGTATTCATTATTCATTTTTAAATATTTCTATGCTATTTTTTCTTTATAAAGAGAAATACCACCATAATAAAACATTAAAATATTCAAATGAAGGAAAACACACTCAATGGCTCCATTAAAATGTTAAATGGGTAGCATTGGAGATAAGAGTTGTGCTCTGCAGAACCCCAAAGCATAAACACTGGGGAGTAGGGAGGAAGAGGATTTCTGCTGTGCTTCTCTCTGTAGATCCTGGAGGTAGGAGTGGAAGCACCACAAAACAGTGCCTCCATTACCCATCTCATAGTCACATATCTCTATAAAGATAATCCATTAGGGTGACCAAGGACAAGGGTTAGAATGTGTTAATGTAACTGGCATCTTCCAAGAATGTTTGTAGTGCACCACCACCCCATAATCACCTCCCCATTGGGTTCAAGGTGGACTTCCTTACAAGTGACTGTGACACTGCCTCTTTAAGGGCATTAAATTTGCCATGAGGGATTGAGAGGACAGATAGCTGGATGCTTCTGAGTAGACATGAATAAGATGGCACTCACCCATTGCTATGCTTGGAACATGACCCTGAAGATGCAAATGGAACCACTGTGATGCAGTTCCTCTGATACCCCCCCCCCAAGGGGTTTGTCCACACTTCTCCTTGTCCCACCACTTTTCCCCAGGAAAACCCTGCTGTTTACTGCTCAGTTTGAACAAATGTTGATCTGTTTTTCTATGGATTGAAGATTGTTCTCGTTCAGTGGTAAACAGTGAATTTTCCTAGGGAAAGTGGTGGGACAAACAAAAAAAAACCTCCTGGCCCAGTGCCTAGAAAGCACGCTACAAGCAGAAAACCTGTTGGATCCATGCTTTCTAGCCATAGAACAAGTGGCAGTGTGGATGAGTCCTATGTTGGTCTAGAAGAATACCATGGTTGATGGGATCCAAGACCACTGGGACATCAAGCAGAAATAACAGGGTCACACTCCCCCTGTCCCTCTCATGATAAAGGCTGGTTCTACTTGTCTCAGGTCCAAATATTTATTTTTAAAAGTTACATTAATACAGGATTTCTTCATTCCACTCCCCAATTATTTGCCAGTCTTGGCCTCATTTATCTAATTATACAGAGACAGGTAACCTGTGTCCCTCCAGTTGCTGGACTCCAACTCCCAGCATCCAACATGTTAAGCATGATGGGAGTTGTAGTCCAACAAATCTGGAAGGACAGATATTCCTTACCCTTCTATATGTGCTTCTGGCTGCTGTCTGGTTCTCCCTTGTTCCACTGTCTGTGTGTGTGTGTGTGTGTGTGTGTGTGTGTGTGTGTGTGTGTGTAAAACATCGGAAGCTCCCATGTGCTGAATCAGACTCTTGATCCATCTCACTCAGTATTGTCTGCACAACTGGCAGTGACTCTCCAGGGTTTCAGGCAGGGCATAATCCCAGGCCTACTTGGAGACTGAAGCAGGGAAATTACATGCAAATTGAAATATCTGCCATTGAGTTGCAGTCCCTACCTTTGGGAACGTAAGAACCTGCCTTCAACCAAGTCAAGCCATTGTTCCATCTAGCTCAATATTGCCTACACAAACTGGCAGAAGATCTCCAGAATGTCAGGCAGGAGACTCTCCCACCCCTGCTGGGAGATGCCAGGGATCAAACCTGCAACCTTTCATTGAGGTGCAAGCCTTCCACTTGGGCCTTGGCCATGGGAACTAAACCCATGCCCTCCGACCTGCTGGCTCTCTAAGCTTTTCTAGGGCCCATCATTGCAGCAGTAAACATTATTAAATAATAAGGTATATAAGCAGCCCTGATGACCCATAGGTGAATTCTGTCTGCAATGACAGGTGATTAATGTGCTTGTCCTTTTTGACAAAAGTTCCTGTTTAAATAACAACAATAACCATGGACTGGAAAGCAGGTGGCACTCCTCCTGCCCTGGCAGGCGTAAAACCTTTTAAAACACACAAACACTCTTCTGTGTATGCATGCATATTTGTTAAGTTTGGCTTTGCTTTGGGATTATGTGGTCCTTCGTTTGCAGATGGGCTATAACTCCATTTTGTCTGGGGCATAAAAGGTTGTGCCAGTACAAATAAAAGAAAATAAACAGCCATACAACAAGGCAACAGGGAAAAAAGCATTGTGTTTGGTTGTCTGGACACCCTGCCTTTTCCCCTCAAAGCTAACAAAGGCAGATCAGTCCATCAGGTAATTGAACACTTCATGTCTATAGGAGAGAAAAAAAAGCATTCCCTGCTCTAACCATAGAGTTGGAGGAGAGTCCTTGTAAGGCCACATAGTCCACCTGGAGGAAACTTGTTGACCATCCCAGTTGCAGACCAATAGCTATCCTCTGCTGGAAGCAAAATACAGTGGTACCTCGGGTTACAGACGCTTCAGGTTACAGACACTTCAGGTTACAGACTCCGCTAACCCAGAAATAGTACCTCGGGTTAAGAACTTTGCCTCAGGATGAGAACAGAAATCGCTTGGCGGCGATGGGAGGCCCCATTAGCTAAAGTGGTGCCTCAGGTTAAGAACAGTTTCAGGTTAAGAATGGACCTCCAGAACAAATTAAGTTCTTAACCCAAGGTACCACTGTACTAGACTTGAGGAACCCTGTGTGTGATCCAATGTGCTTCTCCTTGTCTTCCTATGTTCTTATTATGATATTGCTTAGGCCTCTCTCTCTCTCTCTGCCTGTGACAGTTGATAACAATCCTCCATGTCCTTTGGTAAATGTGGAGATGGAATAGGAGAAGATCCTTCCCTGGGTAATATCCTCATGAAATCTCCCTCTCTCGTGTAACTGAAGCTGGGTCATGTATTTTCACTGTGCGAGAGATGTCACAATAGATTTGATCTATACAGTACAGATTTTTTTAGTCAGCCCTATACATTATAGATTTGAAACTCCTCACGTAATATATTCTTGGGAGATCTCGGCGGTGGGGCGGGGGGAGAGGAGCATGCATATTTATATGCTCAGAATATACGGCATGCTTGCAGCAACATGACGGACTGCTTTTTAAGGTTTGTAAGGGGATTATGAGTTATTTTGTATTTCTTTGCAACCATAAACATCTTGGCAAGATATAAATGTCAGCAGGAACCAGAAAAACAGATGAAACACTCCAAAGGGTAATAAATACTTGATACTTGAAAGGCTAGAGGAATTTCTCAGCAAGGCTGGGTTTTGTGGTGCTCCTGATATTAGAGATGAGTGTTGGCTATTGCAGGGTTTGTTCCTTTACCAATGTTTTGGATAACTCCTCACCTTTTGGCATTTTACAAATACATATTTCGTGGTGTAGAGGGGAGGAGTTCACACAAGCAGTTGCATTGCATTGTTCTTCTCAATATGCCTTTGCTTGCTCTGAGTTTTGTCACCCCCAAAGCTAAACTTGATGGGCTACATGGCATTGTGATATCATATGTACATTGCATGATTCCTTATTTGCAGGAGGGGCAATTGCCCATTCAGAAAGGAACCGAAGCCAGGGGACGGGGATGGTGTGGCATAGAATTGAGAGGGTGTGGCAGGAAAATAGTAATAAAATTAATTATAATTTATTTATTATTATCTATTATAGCCCTCATTTTCTACAAGAAACTCAAGACAACACATATCTTCCCCCACTCTACACAACAACTCTGGGAAGTAGGTTAGGCTGAGATATAGTGACTGTCCAAAGGTCAACCTATGGGCTTCATGGCTGTCTGGGTATTTGAACCCCAGTCTCCCAGGTCTTAGCCCAACTCTAACCTATACCACACTGACTCTCTATACCGGGGACAGAGTTCAGGCTTGTCAGAATTACTTCTATTTTACTACAACTCTAACATCTACAAACCAGAACCAGATGTGGTATACAGTGGTACCTCGGGTTAAGTACTTAATTCGTTCCAGAGGTCCGTACTTAACCTGAAACTGTTCTTAAGCTGAAGCACCACTTTAGCTAATGGGGGCTCCTGCTGCTGCCGCACTGCCGGAGCACAATTTCTGTTCTCATCCTGAAGCACTATTTCTGGGTTAGCGGAGTCTGTAACCTGAAGCGTATGTAACCTGAAGTGTATGTGACCCGAGGTACCACTGTATATACAGTTTAGAGTGAATGGACAGGGTGTCTATGAGCTAGGAATTTGTCCTCATGGCCAGAATTGATCAGACATCACAGTCCTTTCATGCTAAGGTCCATTTCTGTTTACTACAAGCTTTCTTAGTCGCTGCAGCTAAATTTAGATGATGGGAGGCACCTTTCTGCTGCAATCTGTAAACATTTGAGAGCTAGACATCTTTGTCAATCTGTTGTGAATAACCAAGAGATCCGCCAGGAAATCTTGATCTACTTTCGGCCTATCCTTGATCTAAATATTTGTTTATATTTTATTTGTCAGAAAAATATATTGCAATGTCACAAAAATGAAAACTGTTTGCAACATAAAAACACATGAAGACTTAAAATTAAAACCAGTAATTTACTTCCTTATTTCAGAAAATTAAAACCAGTAATTTATTTACTTATTTCAGAAAACCTCAAAGCAGCTTACAAAGAAAAATACGCATTTTTTCCCATAATTGTCTACATAAGCCCAGAGCGATCTTTCCAGCATGTAGAAAGCTTGACCAGATGGACCTTTGGTCCGTGCCTGAAACGAGTTATCATATGTTCTCACTAACTATAAACATGGCAGGTGCCTTTGCATCCTAAGTTTTATACTACGTTATGCTTTCATTGAAAGACTTTTTATTTATTTAATAAACCTAGATGTTCTTAAATCATTGTTCTTTTTTACTCACTGAAACCATGCTGAAGAGCCTCATTCAATAGACACAAACCTGTCAAATTCCACTTCACCATAATCTAAATATGTGCAGGCCTTTCTAGAACAAATTAATGGTGTCTCATATCAGTGCACACATTGAGCTGTTCCCCCCTTTTATTTTTAATGCAAGTTTTTTTAGTGATCTTCACCACCTCTTTCTTGATAAATGTGGATCTTTGTGTCAGCCTTCCAGTCAACAGAAGCTTTAAGGTCCTTTTGAGAAACAATAAAGTGGCCATTTGTATTTATGAAAGCATAATAAGATCCCTGCTGGATGAGGTCCAAAAGCTACCTAGTCCAGTGTCCTCATCAATGGCCATTAGCCATGATGGCTGTATTCTGCCTCCATTGTCAGAGGCATTACATCTCTGAAGAGCAGTTGCTGGGAAACGCAGGTGGGCAGGGTGCTCTTATATTCATACCCAGCTTGCAGGCTTCCCTTGCGGCATCTGGTCAGCCACTGTGAGAACTGGATGCTGGGCTAGATGGGCCATTTCTTTAACTCATTGGGCTCTTTTTATGTTCTTATGATCTCACAGAACCAACCAGATACCTATTAGAAGCCAGCATGTGGAGCCTGAATATAACAGCATTCTCCTCTCCTGCAGTTTCCAGTACAGTGGTACCTCGGGTTAAGTACTTAATTTGTTCCGGAGGTCCGTTCTTAACCTGAAACTGTTCTTAACCTGAAGCACCACTTTAGCTAATGGGGCCTCCTGCTGCTGCCGTGCCAACAGAGCATGATTTCTGTTCACATCCTGAAGCAAAGTTCTTAACCCGAGGTACTATTTCTGGGTTAGCAGAGTCTGTAACCTGAAGCGTATGTAACCTGAAGCATCTGTAACCCGAGGTACCACTGTAACTGATATTCAAAGGCATATTGCCTCCTGACAGTGGAGGCAGAACATAACCATCCTGGCTAGTTGTCACTGATAGCAGACCCTCCAAATGTCCTGATTTCACAGGGGCAGTTCCAGAATTACAGAAGCTGTCCTGGTTTCTGATTTGATCCCAGACTCTAGTTTGCCCTTTTTGAAGGTTGTACCTATTTTCATCTGATAAATGTTGGAGACATTCCTCCATGAATCTGTCTCATTGCCTTTAAAGCCTTACTATACACATACTTCTCAAGTATTTTTTTTTAAATAGCAAGAACCAGATTGACTTAGCTTCAGGGAACAAAGTAGAGAGCCTTTTTACAGTAGACACTGTAGTATGCCAGTGTAGTGTAATGATCAGACTAGGACCTAAAAGGCTAGCCTCCACCATAGGACACACTGTGTGACCTAGGGCCAGTCTCTGTCTCTCAGCCTGACCAACCTCACAGGGTTGCTGTGAGGTTAACACAAGGAGGTGAAGAAGTCTCTATGCCACCTTGAGCTCCTTGGAAGGAATGTGAGATATAAATGCAATAAGCAAATAAATAAGATCAGAGGTAGTCAACATGGTGCCCTCCAGATGTTTCTGAACCAGAATGCCCATCTGCTCCCAACCATCAAGGCCAGTGGTACAAGATTATGGGAACTGCAGTACAACAACTAGAGGGCACCAGATGGCTGCCTGCCTCTGCAGTCGGCTATTTCCCAGTCCATATCTGTCAAAATCTGCCCATATAACTTTAAGGTCTCAAAATAACAAGCAGCTCTTTCTATATAATATCTGTCTACCGCAGGAGGATGTGCTTGGTTGTTTATTATGTCCCCTGATAGGTTGATCTCCATTCTGCTTCATTTTGACAAGCTCTGTATGGTGCTAAACCCTGTTAAGATGGTGCAAAGACCCAATTATACAAACTACAAAGGCATGCAAGAGTAAGCAGGGGGTGAGACCCATATAAAAGGATTAGAGACAGGGGGAGAAAATACAATCATTTAACTGAAGCTGCATTGGGTACATAAGGCAAGCAAACATGAAAGTCAAAAGAATCTAAAGAAGAAAGCTTGGTAACAATTCTGTAAATGGTGTGTAGGGGGAGTTAAACATGTTTGTGTAAGATGTTTTATTTACACAAAACAAAACAACAAAATTCATTTCTCTCTGGTTGGAAATACAACCGCATATAAATATATGGTATAATAAAGGGAATATTTAAATTGTGGGTTTTGTACATGGTGTGGTAAGTGGAATACTATAATTGCTTAATTTACTTTTGTTTGGAATCCTGAACTGCCTGGGATAATGTGATGTGTAAGTACCACTCTTCCAGTGGAGAGGAAGTTCCTTCTTCTGCCACCAGTGGTTCCCTGGTGCACCAGGAAATCTTAGAAATCTTTTCTGATACAGTGGTACCTCGGGTTACATACGCTTCAGGTTACATACACTTCAGGTTACACACTCCGCTAACCCAGAAATAGTGGTTCAGGTTAAGAACTTTGCTTCAGGATGAGAACAGAAATCGGACTCCGGCGGCGTGGCAGCAGCAGGAGGCCCCATTAGCTAAAGTGGTGCTTCAGGTTAAGAACAGTTTCAGGTTAAGAACGGACCTCCGGAATGAATTAAGTACTTAACCTGAGGTACCACTGTATATGTGAAGCGCATGTGTAGATTATTTATTTATTTATTTAGATTACTAGGTTGGATTACTGCAAAGTGTTATATGTGGGGCTGCCTCTGAACAGAGTTTGGAAATTTTAGCTGGTGCAGAATTCAGCATCCAGGTTGCTTACTGGGGCAATATGGTTTGAGCACACAATGCCAGTCCTGCCCTGTGTGCACTCGCTGCCAGTTAATTTCCAGGCTCAATTCAGAGTGCTGGTTTTGACCTATAAAGCCTTAAATGGCTCAGGACCACAGTACCTCAAGGGCCATCTCTCCCCATATGAACCAACCCAAACCCTGCAATCCACATCTGAGACCCTTCTTCCCCAAGAGGTCCAGAGTGTAGCAACACGAGAATGGGCCTTTTCTGTGGTGGCTCCCCATTTGTGGAATGCTGTCCCCAGATAGACTCACTTGGCACCTGTTACATAACTTTAAGAGCAAAGCAATAACATTCCTCTTCTTCCATAACTTTTGCTACTTTAACAAACAATCACCTTTTAAACTGTGTGAGGGGTTTATTGTTTTTGTTTGTTGCTATGTTATGCAATTTTTGTGTATATTTATATTGTAAAACCGCCCTGTGATCCTCAGATGAAGGGCAGTATAGAGATTTAAAAAGTAATAATAATAATTTATGAATCATTTCCCATGAGGTCTCCCAAAGTGATTTACAATGTATAACATATATAAAAACAGTTTACCGTACATGTCTATCATCTATCTATCTATCTATCTATCTATCATCTATCTATCAGCTGTTAAAACAATTGAATCTATTTGTTAAAACAAGCACAGATCAGTTCGGCACAGAGCCGCAAAGGCTAGTGCATGTGTCTCTTCTGTGGCCAGGAGAAGACCTTTTATCTGATAAAGTCCCTTCTTTTGATCACCTGTTTCTGATTCAGTGCCCAAACTGGGATGCAGAGATCTTAAATGTTTAGAGATATGTGAACCATAGTCACCACAGTAGATACTTATTTTAGCTTTCTTTGACGTTCCTTGGGTGCTTATCTGAGAAGCGAGGCATTCAGATTTGGTCAGGTGTGTGTACGGGAGAAAGATTTGCAGACCAAGGGCCACATTTCCTTGATGCCAGCATCCTGGGGGCTGTCTGTTGGTAGCGGGTGAGGTCATGGTGTAAGGTATTCTACCATTGGTGATGACCCTTCCATAGCAAGGGACCCCACACACTGTGTTCCACCGGTGGCAGATATGCTGCTGGCTGGAATGCATGAAAGGGACTTTTTTTGTCACCCTCCCAAATTATGAAATTCCCTACCAAGGACCTCCTCCACTGCCACTGAGATGTAGCCTTTCCATTTCCCAGCCCTCTTGGGAGATGCCAAGGAGAGAACCTGGGACTTTTGGTGTGTGAAGGATATGCTCTGCTATTTTGAGCTAAATCCCTTAGTTCTTAGTCCTGAGCTAGTATGTTAAATTTTGTGAAGGGCTGTGTGTGTGTGTGACTGGGTACCTCCTCTGTGGATAGAAGGCTCTATCTCAGGGGTCAGCAAACTTTTTCAGCAGGAGGCCAGTCCACTGTCCCTCAGACCTTGTGGGGGGCCAGACTATATTGGAGGGGGGGAATGAAAGAATTCCCAAGCCCCACAAATAACCCAGAGATGCATTTTAAATTAAAGGACACATTCTACTCATGTAAAAGCACACTGATTCCTGGACCATCTGGGGGCCAGATTTAGAAGGCGATTGGGCCAGATCCGGCCCCGGGCCTTAGTTTGCTTACCCATGCTCTACCTTCTTACTAAAGTAAAGGCATGGTCAATTTCAACAGGGAAGTTTCCTTGCTTTTCCTGGGCCGGGAGGCTGAGCCCAGGGTGCACACAGATATGCACACTCTAACAGAATCAGATGTCTCAGCATATGAATCAGTTTTAATTGCTAATTTAGGTTCTTCCGAGCAGTGACGGTCAGAAGCTGCAGTCTTGCACAGCCAGCCTCTGTCCCTGCTCTGAGGCTTTTCTCCGTGTAACCACTGCAGTGTTCCTTAAGGCCTTGGAGGGATACAAAGCAAGACAGATGGTATCCCACAGATTTCCCCCTCCAGCTCTTTCATCTTTCATCTAACTATTAATTCATCTGTTTGGATGGATACATTCACGCATGGAACTAAGATGAATAATAATGAGATTTTTAATAACTCCCTGCATTTGCATTCCTAGTAACTCTTTACATGGTTCTAGCTGATTAAAATGAATCATTTACATAATTAACATATGGTTATAGTGTTGGCTTTAATATGCTGATTATCTCACTTCTGTTGTCTAGAGTCAATTGGATTCAAACTGTAACAATTGTTTGAAGTGAGAATAGTTTATTCCTGCGAGGGTTGCTGGATATTTGCCCAAGGGCCTGATTAGAACTAGCACAACTGTCCAAGAACTTCTAAAAGTGTTATGCATAAAAAAGACATGTGTGTGCTAGACTATATCTGATCTCCCTGCGTTCAGCTTTTAAACTCTCTTTCTGCACTGGATTGTGGCTAAAGCCTTTTTAACCACTGGTAGCATTTCTTATTGTTACCAGCATTTTCTCTTCCTGTTTATTTAAGCTGATGGTTGGACAAGAGAAAGGGTTGTTGTTTTTCACACAGCATATGGTTAAAACCGTATGATTCACTCCCACAAGCTGCAATGGCAGCCAACAACTAGTGATGGGGTAGCAATTGTTTTCAGTTCGCATGTGAAAGTGAACTCACCAAATTCACACTTTTGTAAACAATGTGCAAACCGAAACGCAGCCAATCTTTGAAGTTTGCACCTCGCCAAATTTTGCAGTGTAGTTATCCAGCAGAAACGCATATACTGGGGTAAAATGTGCATTACACAATGCATATATTCGTGAAAATAACACACATAAATGCATTTTACATTGGGGGAATCGCTTGCAGAAAATGTGCAATTGTCCAAACTGTCCAAAAAATATGCGCATATTAGCAAAATTCACACTAAGATGATGGTGGATTTTCATGGTGATTTTTTCCCCCAATCTGCAGAAAATGTAGAGAACTGAATTTAAGACTGGAGAAAAATGAGATCTGAGGTTTAACAGATTTGTCCATCTCTACTACTGACTTGGATGGCTTTAAAAGAGGACAATATAAATTAATGAAGGACAAGGTTATCAGTGGCTACCAACCACTATGGCTATATTCTGTCTCCAGTGTTAGAGGCAGTGTGATTTGGATAATCAACTGCTAGGCATCACAAGTGGGCTAAGTGCTGTGTGCAGCCAAAGACATGGCTTGGAGAGTGCTCTGAGGGCAATATTTGGCCTACAGGCCTAAGGTTAATAGTCATGATGACTGCCCAAACATAGATTTGAGTTTGGGATGTTCTGAAAATATCAGTGATGAACTCATCCTCATGGATTTATTCTGAGTCTCATCTCACCCATAGTTCTTGATGAGAAGCAAGGTCTCCCCCCCCCCTCCCACCACACCAGTCTTGCTAAAACTATGAATTTTTTTTGCATATGTTGTACATTTTATATGCATTATTATGCACATTATTATATGTATAATGCTACATACACAGACACTCCTGGTTTCCCAAAGCAATGAGCACATCAAAAGATACATGCACCAATGTGTATAACTGTGTAAACATGTTTATGTGTTAATGCTTGTAAAATTATGCTGGAGAAATATAGCACCAAGTGGGGCATGGCTCTTTTATCCATATTAATTTGCATAATGTTGTGCATTATTCTGCATATAATTAATTGGGCTTTTAAAAGAAGAGCAGCACATGGATGTGAATGACGTAGTCTGATGCAAACTGAGCTCCATAAGGTAAGAACCCCCAATTTTTTTTTGTATAAATCCATTTAAAATGGATGCTTCCTCACCATCTCCAGTCCTTACCACAACAATGGTAATCATGGCTTGCAATATTGTAAAGCTTCAGATTAACCCAGCCACACATACTTACTTGACAGCGTTTTCAAGTTGTAGACAACATCTATAAGATTTTCCTTTATTTTATTTTGCATTTCAGCCCTTTTTGAACGTAGATTAATATTTGAATGAGATCTCTGTTAATTGCCTTCCTGTTGTCCACAATTAGTCTGCTGTAGACATGATTAATTGAAATGGGCCTTGACATTTATCCAAAAAAGCCTTGAGGTCAAAAAGAGATGGAGAAAAAGGGTTGGCGTGTGTGTCACTGTATGGAATACTAATACATTTTCGTTTCGTTTATTTCACCCCAAATGAGAGTAATGATCTTTCTGCATCAATGACAGATCATTGATTTTGTACAATAAGACTCATACCTTGCATCTTTTGGGGGCACTGTTGAGAGTAGCCCCCCTCTCCTTAATTTTCATATACTGTTCAAGAGCAAAGTATTCTTGAAATGTGGAAATCTTGATGTCAGCTAAGCAGCAAAAGACTATCATCCAGGAAGAGGGACATTCAAAGGTTATGATCACTCACACTGCAGTAGAAACAATCCTAGAGAAATAGTAACAGGGTCAGATTAAGAACTTTAGAGGCCCTAAGCTCTGAAAAGATTGTGGTGCCCCCCCTCCATGTGTAATTCCAAATACTGAACCATAAAATAAAGTTTTATTGAATCATATGAAACTTACATGTATGCTGAAATGTACATGCAACACATAACAGGATCTGATTTCCTCACATTACTTCAATCTATGTTAGTAGGACATCCCCTGGTATAATTGGGGATAAGTAATAAAAAGAGAACAGAAAGGGGGGAGAGTGTGTAAGAGTGTATTAGGGAATCTAACAAAGTTCTAGTTTCCCTCCAATTACTACTTCAATGGAATTTAAACAAAAACAAAATATCAACTCCCCCCCATTCCCCCCACCATTTTGTTTGTGTGTCCCTGCTTTGCTTGTGTCCTAAGCATGTGCTTAGCCTGCCTATTGAGTAATCTAGCATAGGGTAGTAGGATCACCACTGTTTCTTCTTGAAGACTCATGCAAGGCGCATCCCCCAATACAGGTGTCATCAGAGATGGCTGATGCTCATTGCAGCTGGTTGAGCAGAAGTCCGGGAGGCCCAACAGTAGGTGGAGCTAGAGCTAACAGCAGGCAGAGTCAACTAATTCTAGCTTTGTCTTCATTCTCCTCCCTCCTCCCTGCTCTTCCCTGCCTCCCTCCTCCCTGTTGGCAACCCAGAGGCTAAGGAAGAGGAGGAAGCTAATACACAGGGGTCACCTTCTGGGCTGGTTTTAAGGAGCTGGTTGAGGGTAGATTGGACGCAGGTGGAGCTGTGGGTTAAACCACAGAGCCTAGGACTTGCCGATCAGAAGGTCAAATCCCCATGACGGGGTGAGCTCCCGTTGCTCGGTCCCTGCTCCTGCCAACCTAGCAGTTCGAAAGCACATCAAAGTGCAAGTAGATAAATAGGTACTGCTCCGGCAGGAAGGTAAACGGCGTTTCCATGTACTGCTCTGGCTCACCAGAAGCGGCTTAGTCATGCTGGCCACATGACCCGACTGTACACCGGCTCCCTTGGCCAATAAAGCGAGATGAGCGCTTCAACCCCAGAGTCGGTCACGACTGGACCTAATGGTCAGGGGTCCCTTTACCTTTACCTGAGGGTAGATTGAAGTTGAGTGCTCCATTTGCCAAAATGAGCAAGCCTCCACTGGGGGTGGCCAGCCCTTTGTGTCCAGTGCCCATATTTTGAATTTGAAAATATGCTTTGGACACCCATGACAAAATGTCTACCATGGGGCATCATCATCATCATCATCATCATCATCATCACAATTAATTATTTATAAATTTATCAGTCAGAATGCCTGCCATGGGAGTGTGGCATCACACAAAATGTCAACCTTGGGGGTGTGGCATAACACAAAATCACTGACACATCTAAACAACTAGAAAGAGAGAGAGAACCACAAAATGATGTGAGAATGTTCTGTGCCACCACCCGTCAATGGGCAGAAAGGCAGCTATGTTAGTCAATGCTGTTTTTACTCACAAAGGGAAGCTCCTTGCGCCTTATGTCTGTTCAGAATGGGTAGGATAGTGGGCATAGGTGCAAACTCTAAAGGGCTCAGACCCCTCCAACCCCCCCCCCAAATATATATATATATTTGGAGGGACTTTCCCCCTCCCCAATAAATGGACTGTGCGGAGCCACCCCAGCCTCTTTCTCTACTGCTGCTGTGTGAGAGCACTGGTTATGTGCCTGATCACCCACCCACCTCCCTTTCTCCCAGGGTGACCTTCCAGTGGGAGGGGCAGGGTGTCAAGCCCCTCAATGTTTCATTCAAGTTGCTGCCACTGATAGTGGGTGTCCAATCCAGGCATAAAATGAAATATGGGCATATTTAAGAGGCTTGTTCAATATAAGAAAGGGTGAGCCAGTACAATCAGGAGCTGAACAAGAACAGCAAACAGTCTCTGATGCATTGTGGTTTGGGGAAGATGTATTTACTGAGACCATTTGCAGATGGTGGAGGTAGTAGCTTATTGAAGCCCTTACGTTGCCCTGAACATATCAACAGCCTTATCTGTGCATTTACCATTCTCACCCTACGTTGCTTTGTTGTTGTAGAATAGGCACCACCCGAAAGCTGGGGGTAAAGAGAGCCTGCAATGTTTAACTGATTGAATCCCTTATTCTTTACAAATGCCCCATTCCTAAGACTGCACAGAGGGTTTAGCAGTGCTGCCATCTTGAACTGGGATTCCTAGCTGCCAGGCTACAACACATTGCATCCTAACAATGACTCAACAACCATAGCATCAACCTGTCTTTTTGGTGATTTTTGTTTTCAGGGTGTGTGGAGTGAGAGCCCCATATTCCTCCCTCCCTTGTTATCCTTCTCCTGAATCATGATTTCTGTGAATATAATACACACAATACTAGCAAAACTGCTTCCCGATTGCCTCTGTCTGCACACTCAAAGCAAGCCAAACAAATCCAGAAGAGCTTGTTTACCAATAAGCCAGTGAAAGGAATTTGCTGGACCAGCAGCTAAGTGTGCAGCAGTCTTGGATTGATGAGCAAGGAGGAGGTGACCTCCATCGGATTGATGTTTCTTGGCAGTTCCAGCTCTCCAGTCAACGTGCCTTGTTATTGGCATTTATAGATGGATGACCTTTGGGCAAACATGCATGGACCAAGTGATCTCCTTTTTTAAAAAAACAAAACTGTTGTTGTAAAGTGGGGTTTGCCAAAGTGCAGGTGGGTGAGAGAGAGACGAGCTACAACGTGTAGCTGTCAGCCAAGTCATGTGATGTATGGATCACACCAAATCAGTTAATTGGTGGTAGTGGGAAATATGTGAATGCTCCCCTCATTAAAAACAAACTTCCTTGTGCACTGAAAGCCACCAGGTCAGGCAGCAGGGAGCCTGGGGGTTTAATTTTATGAAAATCTCCATGTTGAGTTTATCCACATTAATTCCCCCCACACCTAATTCATATCTCATGCCTTAAACTTGATGATGAGTGAGTCCCTTCCCACATTCTGCTAAAAGTACACTTCCCACATATATGCATTATTATATATGTATGATTATACACATCATTATACTATAATATTATTTACATATTATATAAGCATATACTGTACACTCCAAGTTACCAGCATGTCTGAGTGGATTTAGGGTGTGTTGAATGCTTGAGGGGATGGTGCTGTTTGCCATGAAGGAGGCAACAGTGTGATCACTCCTAAAAAAACAACCACCCTGGACCCAATGGTATTTAACAACCACCACCACTTGCAACGGCCCCCTTTTGGGGAAACATACTGGAGAGGGTCATGGTGACAGAGCTACAGACATTCCTGGAGGAAACTAATTACCTAAACTCATTTCAATTTAGGTTCAGACCCATGTTTGGAACTGAACCTGCCTTGGAGGACTATTGGGAGAGGGATGGGGGGATGTGACCGTGTTGCTCTTACTATTGACTACAGTATCCTCCAGGATTGCCTACAGAAGATAGGAATTGGAGCCACCAGAAGTTCCTCCAGTCTTATTTTCAGGGACAATTCCTGAAGGTTGTGCTCTGTGTGGGAGCACCCCTGGGGTGGGTCTTGAGGCTGCAGCTGCTGCAGAATGTGATGGCTGGTTTGCTTGTGGGGCGAGCTCATACCAACTTGCTTGCAGGATTTGCTCTGGCGCCGATCTGCTCTTGGGCCAGGTTCAGTGTGTTGGTCGTATGCAGCTCAGGCCCAGGTTACCTGAGTGACTGTCTTATCCCTTATTCACCCAGAGTTTCTCCTGCTAGATCCAAAGATTTCAGAAGCCCACCTCACAGTAACTCAGAGCAAAGTTTTTAGTGTGGCTGCCCCTGTTCTGTGGAGTAGCCTTCCTCCCAAGATATGACAAGCACCCATTATCTGCACTTTCTGGAACCAACTGAATATAGTTTTGTTCTGTATAGTGAAGTTTATAATGTTTGGTGTCTTACAGTGTTTTAATTTGTTGGAAGCTGCCCGGAGTGGGTGGGACAACCCAGTCAGATGGGTGGCGAATAAGAATAAGAATAAGAATAAGAATAAGAATAAGAATAAGAATAATGGTTTTCCCAGCTGGATAAATGGATCTAAATAAGACAGTTGTTTAGCAGTTGATTAATGAATCAGTAATAAAAATAATATTGTTTGTCATATCCACTACCATTTCGTCATCTCCTATATAATAACTACAGATGGGAGATAATTGTGTTCACTCCATATTTTACGTATATTGTCCAAATTTATAGCTCCTGGACTAACACATGGCATGGAAGGGAATGGTCCTTCAGATTTTGCACTTCTCTGAATGTTGCTCTACAGTTCTTGGCTCAAAAATGCATCCCAAAGTACATATTTTGGGAGAGACCAAATTTTAAAATGTGTAAATTGAGATAAAAGGCTTGTATGTCTATGTAAAGGGGACGCGGGTGGCGCTGTGGGTTAAACCACAGAACCTAGGACTTGCTGATCAGAAGGTCGGCAGTTTGAATCCCCGTGACGGGATGAGATCCCATTGCTCGGTCCCTGCTCCTGCCAACCTAGCAGTTTGAAAGCACGTCAAAGTGCAAGTAGATAAATAGGTACCGCTCCAGTGGGAAGGTAAACGGCGTTTCCGTTCACTGCTCTGGTTTGCCAGAAGCGGCTTAGTCATGCTGGCCACATGACCCGGAAGCTGTATGCCGGCTCCCTCAGCCAATAAAGCGAGATAAGTGCTGCAACCCCAGAGTCGGTCACGACTGGACCTAATGGTCAGGGGTCCCTTTACCTTTATATAGATGTAAATATATCTTTTGTGATAAGTATATTATTTAAATGCACATTTTCATCCAGATGAAATGCAGAAACAGGATGGGACAAACTGATGAATAAACTCATAGCAAATTGTCCTGAGCTGGAATTAGACTTACCTGTCAATCCTTAGCCCACTCATAGCACTAAAACCTTTAGTATAGGAGATACAGAGAGTTGGAGGGATCACACTGAGCATCCAGGTTGTAAATTTAGACTGCCCCCCCCCCACACACCCCCAGCCATGAAGGCTTGAACAAATGAGGTGATAATTCACTCGAGTCTCTCTGCTTCTTGCCCACTTCAAAGGAATAACGAGCCTGCACTATTACTCAAGCACTTTCTCAACAGTAAAACAAAGAGACCAGAAAAGAATTAAGCACTTGGTTTCCTCTAGATGTAAAACTTTTGAGAGAGAGAATTAATGCTCCTGCAATTCGTTGCCTAGTGATATCCCTGTAGCAATAGAGTTATATTTATGTTTCAACACATCTTTTGG
Source organism: Podarcis pityusensis (assembly GCF_964106645.2). Lineage (NCBI taxonomy): Eukaryota > Metazoa > Chordata > Lepidosauria > Squamata > Lacertidae > Podarcis > Podarcis pityusensis. The sequence goes on from NC_138039.1 coordinate 21,173,573, forward strand.
AGAGTGAGAGAGAAAAGAAAGAACACTGCAGGTACCTTTTTATGGCTTCTAGGATTTTTGACCAAGTAGGCTTAAACCAGAAGAAAGTCAGGACATGGATACTTTAAGTCTGAGCTCTGGCCTTGCTAGCTAGGGATGATGGGAGGTGTAGTTCAACAACACCTGGGGACCCAAGGTTGAGAAAGGCTGCTTTAAGGGGAATGTAGCCAGACTATAAAGGAAGCGTCTTTTTCCTTCTGTGTAATCTTTTATGTTTCTTCATTGTTAACAAAAAGGTGACCTGGTACCTGCTTAAACTGGTTTTCTCATGTGTCTAGCATGGCACTAGAGAGAGAAAAGGAAAACCAGATGGATGTTCATTCAGTAAAAATAGAATTACCTGGTGGATGTTGTCCATGCAGTATGTTCTGGAGTATCCTACACCCTTATTTGATTATGTTGATGAAATAACTGACATAGCATTCTCTCCAAGTCGAGGAGATGTTATTAATCTCCTATTTCCTCATAATAAATGCTGGACTGTGGACAGGAGATGGACAAAAAAGAGAGCCCAAGCAAGCCTTTATCTTTAATAAGGTGCAGAGCTAGTCTATAACTGTCAAGCTATGACAGAGGAGCGGTGCTTTTTGCTTGCCTGCTTGGAATAAAAAACGGGGTCCTTTGGCAAGCAGTGAAGGCAGTTTCATTCTCTCCTGGTTGGCGCTGAGTCTCGTGGTGTTGTTGTTGTTGCTGCTGCTGCTGCTACTGCTATTACATTCATATCAGACCTTTTTCGTCAAGGAGTTCATGGTGGCGCATGTGGTTTTCCCTCCTCCTCATTTAACCCCTCTGTCAGGGATTGGACTCCAGGGGACGAGATGGAGGAGGAGGAATGGTGGAGATCACACACACACCCCCCTCCGTTCTTCTGACGCTGTAGAAGAAGAGGAATGCAGCAATTATTTACAGCATGGGTTTGAGGAGGGTCACAGCTTAGAGATAGACGAACAGAAGAGTTGGGAAGTGTTGGGGGGGGGGAGGAGAGGCAGAGCAGCCAGCTGACACGTTGTCACTGGAGAATATTTCTGACCCCCCTTCTCCTAGAATTCAGCATTCGTTAAGGGTGCAGGAACAAAGGACTCAGAGACAATTGGCCATGAGCAGCCACCGTAAGGGGGGATGCTGTTGCTAGAAGGAGGGAGGAGTTCAGTTGGAGCAATGCCATTATTATGGCATTCTGCGTTCTTTTGTCTCTCGCTATTATGGATGAACAAACTCATTAAAATGGACTTTATCTTGTTTTTCTCTGCTTCTTGCTGTCATTGGGGGAGGAATAGAATTTCTGAAGCCCTGACACCCTATGATGTAGAAATTTTGATATTAGATTCTTGATATAGATTTGAATTGTTTCATGCATTTACTCTGTAGGATTATGTATCAGTGAGCCCTGTGTGGTAGGTTAGGCTTAACAGCAGCAACTGGCCCAAGGTCACCCAGTGAGCTTCATGTGGCTGAGAGAGGATTTGAACCCTGGTCACCCAGGTCGTAGTCCGACACTCTAACCACTGCACCACAGTGGCTCTATAGTGTAACATGGATGAATCAGGCTGCCATATGCTTACTTGGGGGTAAGTCCTGTTGAACTCAATGTGGCTTGCCACTGAGTAGACATACAGAGCATTTCTCTGCACATCTATATTCAGTCTGTGATGCTTGGGCCTGTGATCACATTTCAATGCAATTTTGATGAAAACCTGTGTACATCACACTTCCTGAAATAACACGCAAGCTGGAAAACAGCCCTCTTTTGAAATTCACACTTCTCTGAATTTGGTGATTCAATTTTCCTACCAAAGAGCACATACAAAATTGCATGTATTGGTCAAAACAGTGTACAAACATACATACAGGGAGGGGGGTAGTTGCTTGCAAAATTGCATATATTAGTAAATATAGTGTACAAAACTGCATTCAGTTATGAGAAATCTGCTTCAAAAATGCATGTAATAGGACAAGCTAGGAACAAATATGTGTATAATAAGACATGTTTGGTATAAAAATGAATGTGCTAGAAGAAATGCACATTAAAATGTATACAGATGTTTATGCAGACTTTTTTTTAGTTGCAAACCCATACTGAAATAAACCAAATTTAAGATTGGGGGGAAATGAAAACTTAAGAGAAACCCAAACTGAAAGACTGATCCATCCCTACTCATAAGTCATTTCTATCGCATTTGTGCATTGATCTTCAATTTACAGGGGAAATGAAAATTCACCTTGAAATACAATTGTGTATTTGTGCTGCAGAGCTGATGACAGTTATATGACTCATTTACAAGACCTGAAGACTGTATAAATCATGATCTTAACCTTGCCAACAAGTCCCGCACACAGTACAAGTCTCAGACGTCACCTTTCACCTGCGAAGGTATTCCCCTCGTTGTTTTCCTGTCCTCTCTTTTCCACACTTACCTGCCTGTAGGTAGCAGTCAACAAAGTGCTACTCAGAGTAGACCCATTGAAAATAATGAATCAAAATGTGTCATATCCATTAATTTCAATGGGTCTACCTAATGCTGGATACAACCCGATGTGACCTATTTAAGCCCACAAGGGGGGCACACTTTAAGAATGAAGGCACTTCCTTGAGCAGAAATTTTAAATTCCTACTTGGTCCCATTTGTGGCAGCCAGTTAATCTGACACTGCTTTTTAAAGAGGATGGGATTATTCAGGGTTTGGGCCCCTTGGCTCTCTCATGCACTGGATCCCTGGCCACCTTTTTTATGTTGTCTCATGTCTCTTTTTCTGGTCCTCGATGACATGCCCCACTCCATTTTGTGTGGATATGTCTGTGTGAAAGAAAGAATGCACAAAAACGCATTGGACAAACATTTTATAAAATGTAGAATATGTACTTTTAAAATTTTTTTTCCTGTATTATCCATAAAATGCATATTTTGTACACAAAATTAATTTTGTGCGCATACTTTTCGCACCCAGAAAATGCATTGCAGATCTTGGAGAAATAGACAGTAGACAAAGGGGACCTGTGTCCTTATCAGCAAGGAAGTTTGGTAGCATCAGATCAGGACAGTCAACTGCGAAAATCAGACAGAACAAATTTATTTTCCATTTCTCTTTTTAGGTTACCTTGATTGCTATAAGGCGAACCAGAAACAAGGGCTTGGAGAGCAAGTAACTTTCTCCCCTTAGTTCAGCAAGTTTTAAGAAGTGGGGAGGGGGCGGTGGAGCATCCTAACAGCTATATATGAGTTTTTATATCATATGCAGCTGCCAAAACACACACACACAATCTATTTTTAAAAGTTGGCAATCATTATTTAATGTTAGAATTCTGTTGATTTTAATGCCATCAGCTTGTCTCTTATGAGGGGATAACGCTTTATAAATGACAAAATGACAGGCAGATAAAGGCCTTAAAATAACTCTCTGTCATTAAAAGCAGTGGTGGGTTTCTTTCTAAGGTGGGTGTTTTAACTTGTCAGTTTTGGGTGTCTACATTTATACAGTGACTTTTTTTTTCTATCTTGGAAGTCAGTGTATATAAGCCAGTTCCACGAAGGTGTCCCTTTCCCAGCAAAAATAGGATCATTTCCTCACAGCTTGAACCTGAGGCAGCTACTTATTACAAAACACAGTCAATGATAATTCTACTCAGAGTAGACTCATTTGATTTATGGACAGGGATGCAAGTTTACAGCAATGGCTCATACAATACACATATCCCTGTGTCATGGATAAGGATGAATGAATGTTTCTATTTTGGTGTCTTTTCCCTATCTTAAATTCAGTTGGTCACATTACTGTATCAGTGTGTGTGTGTATTCTCACAAAGACAATTAGCATTTTAGTGTACAGTGGTACCTTGGTTCTCAAACTTAATCCATTCCGGAAGTCGTTTCCAAAACCAAAGCATTCCAAAACCAAGGCACACTTTCCCATAGAAAGTCATGCAAAATGGATTAATCCATTCCAGACTTTAAAAAACAACCCCTAAAACAGCAATTTAACATTAATTTTACTATCTAACAAGACAATTGATCCATAAAATGAAAGCAATAAACAATGTACTTCAGTCACACAATCAAGCAATCAATCAGTAGCTGAACTGGGTTCAACACAGGCACAAAAAAGAAAAGAAAAAGAGCTGCAAAAACAAAAAAGCAAAATAAATAGCAAAAACAGACAGACGACAGCGTAACACTCAAAACAGAAGTGTGGCACTCAGATTGGAAGCATAACACTCAAAACGGAGCACATTCGACTTCCAAAAAAAACTTCACAAACCGGAATACTTACTTCTGGGTTTTGCAGTGTTTGGTTTCCAAGTTGTTTGAGTACCAAGGCGTTTGAGAACCAAGGTACCACTGTACATTTATTGCAATGTACACATTTTTACATGCAATTCCCCCTGTTACCATGTCTTTTGTATATTCTTGTCACTAATATGTGCACTTTTATGCACACTTTCCCCTTCCATATGCATTTTTGGGCACTTTTTGTTTGTTAGAGAACTGCATCACAAACCTGGATGAAAGCAAGTCTTGAGGGTTAACTGTGTAAATCACGATCTTAACCCTACCCATGAGGCCCCCACATAGAGTGCAAGTCTCAGGCATCACCATCCACCAGCAAGTATATAACTGTGTTCCACCTTACTTCATGCTCTGAAGTAAGTATAAATTAGGTAGCTCTGCGTTCAAAAGTGAACATGTCCCAGTTTCTCCCCTATCCCTAAGCATTGGGACACCCACAACTCAACATCTCCAGTGCTTAAACGTGAAGAGTTATCTGGGGAACAACAAGTTTAGAGGAGAAAATGTACAGAATCAACTGCATGTTACTTTGATAGCCTCCCACACAACTATGGTGTGGCTGGGGTCAATTAACCTGCTATCTCTATTTAATCACACACACAAATGTTCTTCACAGTTTGTGTGTAGCCTATGATCTTTTGGGTGTCTCTCCCCCGTCTTCCAAAGAGAAATAGTGCTGGAAAAATGTGCTTCTACCCTGACTTCTGTTTCATCAGTTCCAGCATTGTGGTGCTATCTTCATTTTAACATGATAAAAGATGTTATTTTGTGATAAGGAGCCAGGGCTCTTTGTTGAATCTTGCTAGCGTGATATGGAATGAGGTTTAAAAGAGCCAGGGAAGATGATGTCCTTAAGCCTTCCTGGGAGAAATTTCACACTGGGTCAGAGCAGAGACTGTATTTCTATGCTGGGGCAAATCTGACTGACTGACTGAGAACTATAGCCCTGACCTCTGGTTGCCGCTGCAGAATAAAAAGAAAATGGTTGAGGGGGTGGCAAATGCCACAATGCAACTTGCCCCAGATGAGTAAAGACCATTTGCAGAACTGGATTTGTAGGCTTGAACCTCCATCCTTGTTTCCTTCCTGACGGTAGGATGAGGGGATGGGCAGCACTCCAGGAATCCATTTGTCTACTGATGTTCTGTGCTGGAATAGAGGAAATTTCAGATCTACCTCTATGTTTTGCTTTAGATTTGGGGAAGGAAAACTCGGCTTTGCAGGCTGAATGCAGCCCTCTATGTCTGGCCCTTAGGAGTATCTTATGGTTCCCCCCTTCTGAAAGGTTGCCTGCAGAAGCCACACCCCCTCTCTATAAGCCTTGCCTTTCACCAGGCCTACTTCACACCTTCAGTGTGTGTGTGTGTGTGTGTGTGTGTGTGTGTGTGTGTGAAAAGCTTTGATTTCTGAATGGCTAGAATGTAGCCTACTGAACAAAGGTAAGAATGTTGGAAGTTTGGGTACAACTCAGCTTGCAAGGAGTTAAGATAGTGTAAGGAACCTCCAGATTCCCAGACTATCCCTGTATCTTTATACTGACTTCCCTCTCTATATCGTTGTTGTTTAAACCGAGGTGCCTTAGGCTGCATGTTATTTACAACTTCCTCATTCATTTCTCTTGGACCTCAAGATGACAGGTTATACTGGAGCTATCCTCTGAGAACAAAGGAGCAAACATGGCTGCATTGGCCTCCTCTAGATGAGTTAGGTTAAAACTAGAAACTTTTCTACTCAAGTTATGTACTTCTTGCATTAAACTGATTCATTGTTTGCCTTCCTCTAGAAGCACCTCTGTATGATGGCAACAGTTAACTAGATTCACAAACTGTGTGTTGCACACTTTGTGTAAGAAAGAGCTCTATTAGGCAAGAGGACTCACTCTTCCCAAGCTTCCTCCACACTTTCCCTGAGTGTTTTTGGCTTCTTCTTGCTTGCCTTTAGTGTATTTTTCATCTTTGTTGGAAGCTGCCTAGAGTGGCTGGGGAAACCCAGCCAGATGGGCGGGGTACAAATAACTAATAATAATAATAATAATAATAATAATAATAATAATGCCTGGATGAAGAATGGAGGATGTGGGTGGGTGGGTGAAAACCTTTTATTTCTGCATGACTGGAATGCTGCCTTCTGAACAAAGGTAAGAGGTCCTTGCCCACCAATGGCATGCAGCCCTTGAAAGGTTACTCATAAGGGAATTCATCCCTCAGCCTGAAAAAATGATTGCCCAACCCTACTTTAGGTATTTAAAGATCAGTAGCACCTCCTAATAAATTTGCTAGATTCCTGCCCCCCTTTTGTGTTCTATGGAATTTTTGATTGCAGAGAATTTTTCAAATGTGCTTCAGTGTTTCACATTTGGAAAACTTCGTAAAAAAAATATTTTCTCTTTTTCTTCCCTTCCAAATTCCAAATCTTCTTAGTTGCTTATCATGGGAAGTTGACACTTTGATAATTAGTGCCAAGAGAATTTGTTATGACATTTTGTTTGTACTGATGATTTGATTAGTTAACAAAATAACACACACACACACACACACACACAGAGAGAGAGAGAGAGAGAGAGAAGAAAGAAAACCAGTTGTATCTATCTGCAGCAGCCAATTGGGCTTAAATTAATGTTGCTACAAAGGCTTCTGTCGTAATTCATTTTCATTACATAAAATCCTGTCTCAATGCAGTGTCTGATGATGGCAACATCATTGTCTTCTGAATTAGTTGGGTGATGAGTGTTTTATCATGTGGCACTCTGAATTAGCAGTTAAGTTGTTAGTCCTGTTGTTCTCTATGGTTCAGCAGTACATGGGTTGTAAGTGTGTGTATATCATTAAGGATGGGAAAGGAATCTGTTTTAAATGGATTTATACATGAAATCTTTTGGTTCCGACCCAATTTTTGCCTGCATCAGATCGCCTATTTCTTTGAGCAATCACTTATGTCTTAAATGCTTTTTCTTGTTGGTTTTTTAATATAAAGAACTGACTATTTGCAAAATTTTACCCAAAAAAAGTACATGATCAGCATCAGGTAGCATGCAATATAGAACCCAAAGGGCTGCTGCCGGCCAAAGTAAGCATTACTGAGCTCTGTGGAATAATAGTCTGATATGGTATGAGGCAGCTTCCTAACAATAACTACATTATATAATTACAAAGCCCAGCTAATTATATGTAAAAAAATAAAATAAATCACATGTGCATTAGGGCTCTGTGCCTGTTTCAGCTGAGGCCTGAGCCATATCAGGCACTTTCGGCCAGGGACTCAAAAAATGGGTACAGACAGTCACAGGCTGCTGCAAGTCAGATTGGATGGCAGACAGTGGGAAAACTGAGCTTAATCAAATGTAGCTTTAGGAGGGCTGCCACACATTACCGAGATTTCAAAGGTGGACTTGACATCCCGGGGGGGATTTCCAAAAGGAGGCGCTTTGTCCTGGACAAATCGAAGAAAAGCTCAACAGTTTTTTGGGTTTTCGGGCTGCATGCTGGTGAAAGTGTGCTTTGCTGTTTGATTAAATTATCAGACAGCCCAAGTCTGCAGGTAAACATGAATTGCATCTTTAATTTGCCATGGTTAGCCTCAGACATTAACAAAGTTTGGTACCAGTGGCTTAAATCATTTAGTCATTTTGAGGATTTGGGTTTTATTTGCAAATCAATCATCTGGATCATATAAGTGTCTTATCTAGAGGCTATTTAAAGTAATGGCTGAAGTAAGAACAAAAAAAATGTGTCAATGTCTTCTCTACCCACACACACACCCAAGCACCCTGTAGCAGTTATTCTGCTATGGTAGTTAGACAGTCCTATCCATTGCAAACCCTGGCTTTTATAGGTGCGTAACTTGGCCGTAAAAATGTCTCTGGGGTGTTTCATCAAGAAGCTCCAGAATGCATACATTTATGTGCATGGATGTGACACACATTTTCTTCTCATAATTTAACACAGGAATGAGGCCTTCTAGAAGTTGTTGGATGCCAAATCCTATCACGCCTCCAACCACTGGGCATGCTACCTGTGGCAAATGGGGGTTGGAGTCAAAAAATGTCTAGAACAGGGATGTCCAAAGTCTGTTCTGGGGTCAACAAGTTTGGTTGGCCCTTTGGTCGGCCCTCACGGCCCTTCACTTCATCAAATCTGGCCCTCTTTGAAAAAAGTTTGGGCACCACTGGTCTAGAGGGTTCCGGGTGCACCACCCCTGCTTTAAAGAGAACATGTGAGTTATAGCCAGTGCTTTTTTTAATATAAAAATCAGTCCCACCTTTTTTTGATGGACAATCCTAAGTTGTTGAGCTTCTTTCAGAAGAAAATCAAAGCTGTTGAATTTTTTTTAGGGAGCAACGTAAAACTCGTGTTGTGTCGCCTCACTTAAAGAGCTTCTTTCAGAAGAAAATAAAAGTGTCCTACACATCAGGCACCAGCTCTGTTAATTGTGTCACAATTTATCCTATGCATCTCTACCCCACAGCAAGTCCAGATGAAATTAGTGGGGTTTACTCCTCTTTATGCATGTCCAGGATTGCAGCCTTAGCATAACTTTCATTTCCTTTTGATGCTTTTCTGTGCTTTGAAAACATTTAGCAAGATCTGAGAGAGTACTTTACTGTGCTTTGTAAAGTGCTCTTAGTGGTAGCTGGCAAGAGCTTGGAAGCAATGTACTGGTGATGATTTCTAGCACAATCTGTGGCAAGGATGTGTAGAATCTCTTACCTTGCAAAAGAAAAAAAATTATGATGGTGTTTATTATTGCTTTTGCTATTATTATTATTATTATTATTATTATTATTATTATTATTATTACTGCTATAGTCGGTAACAAGCATCTACACAATTGCTCACTTTGCAAAAAAAAAAAAAAAAGGCCTAATCAGCTCACCCCCAACTGCTTTATTCATCCCTGAATATCTCAGAGAGCACTTCCGTTCCTTCCTTCTCCTTACCCCACCGCCCTCCTGCACTGTTAAGTAGTGAAGGATTTCATGCTTGTTTAAAAACTGATAACAAGTGGTAGTTTGTAGCAACAGCACTCATAGCAGCCCCTGGGGCTTAGGTCTATCTGTGGAATTCTAATTCAGGGTTCCATAGGCAGCTGGTTCCCCCCCCCCCCCACTAGCAGCCTGCCCCAAAACTCACAACACTTTATAAGGAATTATGTTTTTCTCCATCCTTGATATGTGGCCCATCTTCACAGTACATATTCCCTAATTTAGTATCCATAATCTTTTTCTTTCTTTTTCCCCCCAACAGAGCTACAGGAAAATATTCAGCTCATCCTTTGAAATAAAATTTGAGGTTCCAGAGTATTCTACTTTTAGTGTGTGTGTGTGTGTGTGTGTGTGTGTGTGTGTGTGTATATAATCTATTAATGTTGTTCAGGGCTTAGCCTTTGAGCTAAAAAAAAAAAGCAGTATTTAATCATACTACAATACCCCAAAGCCCAGACCTTCTGCAGCCCTCGTCCTGAAATCCCAAGAAGCTGAATGTTAGAAGAGTCAACACTAAAATCCTGTGATTCTGTAGGACAGATAAAAAGAAGTACTTCTTCATGCAGCACATAGTTAAACTGTGGGACTCACTTCCACAGGAAGCAGTGATGGTTACCAATGCAAATGGCTTTAAAAGAGGATTTGGGAAATTCATGACGGATAAGGACATCAGTGGCTACTAGTTATGATGGTGACTATTATCTGTTTCCACAACTGGAGGCTGTAATGCATCTGATGGGCCAGTAGCTGGCAACCACAGGAGAAGAGAGTGCACGTCTGCTGGGGTCCTGTTTGGAGGTTTCCCACAGACAACTGGTTGGCCATGTGAGAATAGGATGCTGGAATGGATGGACCAGCAGCCAGGCTCATATTTTGCTCCTAAGCTACTCACCATGATGGTTGTGTGCTATCTCCGCTGTTGGAGGCAGTATACCTACAAATGCCAGTTGCTGGGAACCACAAGTGGTGAGGGGGCTGTTGTGCTCAGGTGATGCTTGTGGGCTTCCTGGGGGCATCCAGTTGAGACAGGATGCTGGACTAGATAGGCCACTGGCCTGATTCAGCAGCCAGGCTCTTCTTTTGTCCTTATCTCTCCAGCAAGAGGCATTATCACAACTGAAGGACACGTTTCAAACAGGCAAACATATTCAAGGAGGGCACAGAGCATAGGCAATGATATGTTTATTGCCTGCAGAGAGTCCCAGGGCCTGAACAGAGAGGCTGGGAGGGCTGCATTTGACCCTGGACATGAGGTCCCACACAGCTGCTCTAGACAGTAAGGATGAAACAGAATTATTTCTTATTGGTGTCAAGGCATTCACATAAAGCATGTAAAGGGTGAAACGGGGACAGGACAGGGGTGTTGCATGCAAGCCACAAATCTTGCAATCACTGGTCCGGTCTTCTGGCTTTTGAACAGTTAGTACAAAGTTCTGAAGAGGGTTCTTTGGAACATTCAGTTGATGTTGAAGGGTTGTAGCTCAGTAGCCTTGCAAGCAGAAGTTCCTAGGTTCAACTCATGAAGGCATCTCCAGGTAGGGCTGGGAAGGACTCCCTCCCTAAATCCTGGAGAGCTGCTGCCAGTTAGTGTAAACAATACTGTGCTTGATGGACTCAGTTTAAGGCAACTTCCTACATTCCCATGTTAACTTAATGCTTTTGACTAATTGTTGATTTCCCACTTGTACACTGCTGTTCATATGTTTCTTATACATATTTTTGGCCTTTGTGGAATTTTGACTCATCAGTCTGGTTTTGATTGCCAATGCTTTGGCTGGTTTCTACACAGCCTCAGTCACATTCTTGAAAAGGCAGCCTATAAATAATGTAAATGGAATGAATGCATAAATATACAAGTTGTGCCTATAAAAATGACTAGGGTTTTTTACACAATATGTGATACAAACTAGGAGTTTTTAGGCTGCATACTTCTTTTTTTACATTGGGTGTGCTGTGATGAGGAAAGTCTTTGATCTCTGCTCTGTTTGGCAGTGAAAGGAAATAGCTCAAGGATAGTCAAAGAAGAGGCCATTTAGAGACAAATAAGAGATAGGGTGAAGGTCAGGCTGGGCGAAGGAAGCATGTGTGTGGCAGACTGTGTTTAATGCCTGATTCCAAATTGCATTTCCCCCCATTTAAATGGGTCACATTTCTCCCCCAACCCACTAAAAATGACCTCCCCTCAAAAAAAATTCTAAAGATCAGTGTGCATTGCTATTTCAAATTCAAGTGCACAGTTAAATAAAACCATCTCAAGGCAGCAACCCCTCAGAAATTGTGTGTGTGTGAAAGAGAGACAGTACACATTGCCAAAAGTGTTGGTGAAATTTCTGCTGCTGCCACTTATGCATCTAAGTAGACAGTTTGCTAGATATTTTGTTCAGTTGCATTAGTAAGTGCTGTGGCTACTCCAAATACACCCTCCAAAGCTGAGAAAATAAGGAGGAAATGCCATAGCTCAGTGGTAGAGAGTACCTGCTTTGATTGAAGAAGGCCCTAGGTTCAATCCCCAGCATCTCCACATATGGCTGTGAAAGATCCCTGCCCGAAACTCCAGAGAGCTGCTGCCAGTCAGTGTAGACAATACCAATCTAAATGGACCCATGGTTTGACTTAGTATAAGACAAGTTGCTTCATTTCATAGCTTAGTGCTTGGGCACCTGCTTTGCATGCAGAAGGTCTCAGGTTCAATACCCAGCATCTTCAGGTATGACTTTATGGGACCCCAATTTGAAAGCCTGTGGAGCTTCTGCCAGCCAGTGTTGGCAATACCAAGAAAGATGGACTAATGGTCTGACCCAGGCATGGAAGCTTCCTATATAATGCAATGGATATAATGCAGTATTAGGTACCTTCCCATTCCCTCAGACATACCCTCCCTTCTTTCCTTCTGCCGCAAATTTCTACTGAATGGCAATCAACATGTTAACTACTATTTCAAAGGTACTTCCAGATTTAATTGTGGGAGAAAGAACAGATGAGATTTTCCTACTAAACTTTTGTCCTCATTGTACAATGTCTTTAACTCCATCAACCTGATGGCACTGGTGTTTCCAAAACTCTCTTCTCCTCACTTCTGTGTTAATATCTTTAACCTGACAGCCCAAAGAGGCATTTCCATGCATTATTTATATATTGCTCCTTAGCCAGAGTCCAGAATCTGTATGTTAGTTTTATTAAATCACATTGCAACTTGATAATCATCATTTTATTTGCACAACCTGCAGCCTCTGATACTTTGCTCAAGACAATAATTTTAAGACAATAATTTCATAGACTTGCTCTCTTTTGTTCTAATAATATGCTGGAGTATGTAAAGGCAAACATATCCGTGTAGGAAATTAATCCTATGTTAACTCCCCTTCCAGTCATTCTGATTTGAGTAGGTTTTGTAAAACAACACTCAAGCAGTGTATAAATCTGTTTGGAGTGGGATAGCAAGAACATGTGCCGTTTACCCCCCTCCCCATTTTCTTTTTTACAGTAAGAGAACTGACCCTATGTGTAGATCTTTACTTGCCTAGGGTTTATCTTTGTAGTTGGAACCCTGGTTTTTCAGGGGTATGCAAAGAGAAGTTATGTGGATATGTTTGTCCAGGATTGTGTCCCTGCTTCAACAACTGTGACGATCTGGAAGTTTTCTCCCCTGTGCTGAGGTGGGGAGCTGGTGCTATGAGTTGCTATCATGTTGGCAGGACAACAAAGGTGGGGCCTCAACTTACAAAAGACTTGATTGCCTTGTGAGAGGGTGGCTGCCTCCCAAAAGATTGTTCTACAAGCAGCAAAATATTTGAAAAATGGGGTTGAGATGCCAATGAGGAAACTACTATTGTCATCACTCCATGCAGGGCTGGAGAGGAGGAAGAGGATTTGGGTGAATTTAAACCCCTTCATGGGACGTGAGTGGCGCTGTGGTCTAAACCACTGAGCCTCTTGGGCTTGCTGATCAGAAGGTCGGTGGTTTGAATCCCTGGCAGCTGGGTGAGCTCCTATTGCTTGGTCCCTGCTCCTGCCAACCTAGCAGTTCGAAAGCACGCCAAAAAGTGCAAATAGATAAATAGGTACCACTCTGGCGGGAAGGTAAATGGTGTTTCTGTGTGCTGCTCTGGTTTCACCAGAAGCGGCTTAGTCATGCTGGCCACATGACTCAGAAAAACTGTCTGTGGACAAACGTCGGCTCCCTCGGCAAGTAAAGTGAGATGAGCGCCGAACCCCAGAGTCGTCTGCAACTGGACTTAACTGTCAGGGGTCCTTTACCTTTACCTTCTTAAACCCCTTCATCTCCATAGCTCAGACTACTGGGTGGAGAGTGAGACACGGGGAGGACAATGTGGTGGAACTGAGGGACACAGGGCTCCTGTGGCCACAAGGACATAGGATCCTGTCTTAGACCTGTGATGCGATTCACACCATACACTTAAATTGCTATGATATCACTTTAAACAGCCTTGGCTTCACCCAAATATTTTGGGGTGCTGTAGTTTGTGAAGAGTGCTGCGAGTTGCTACGAGGCCCCTATTCCCTTCCCAGAGCTTACAACCTCCTGAGTAGTTTAACAATTCATCTCTCTTCACAGGAAACTTGGGAATTGTAGCTGTGAGCGGGGGATAGGGGTCTCCTTAACTTCTCTCAGCATCCTTAGCAAACTTTTGGGGAAGTCGGGGCTGTTTAAACTAGCATGGTACTGTTTAAAATGTATGGATGTGTCAGGCCACTGGTCCATGCAGCCGAGCATTGTCTCTGACTAGCCATGACTGCCCAAAGACCTGGGAGTCTTTCCCAGTTCTCGCTGGAGCCACCAAAGACTGAAACAAAGACCATGTGCCAGCAAAATATGTGATCTGCCACTGAGCTAGAATGCTGTGCTTCAGTTTTATTATGGCAGGATAAGGGGGGAAATTGCATGCTGGGGAGCAGACACAGTTTGGGGGAAAGTGCTGTGTGCTAGAAACAGATAGATCTGGCCACTCTTGGTCCTTGCAGATTTGTGGTTATTGGTCAGTGACCTCCACTCCTAAGAATAGCATGCTATTTAACGCTAAGGTGCCATCTTTGATTGTTGCAGAGTTCCAGAGGTGTACAAACTAGAGTAAGATTAGTGGTGAATCATACCAAATAAGAGGAATTAATTGTTGAAAGCTCAACCTTTCCCCTGGATAGTGGCATAGATGCAACGTTTGATAAAGACGATACATTTTCATGTGCTCTGTGCTGTTTTGCAACAATGGAAAAGGGTTACCATAGTAATTCAGAATAAAGTATTACATTTCACTCGGTTCAAGGAAAACAATATATTTGAGCGAAGACTAATTACCTCTTTTTTTATTCCAGGTGACAAAAGCCAATATATCACACTTAGCCACTAAGAGAACTCCATTTCAGTAAACTAATTAAACTAATCCTATCTGCACTCATTATTCTCAGTTCTACTAAATATTTTAACAGGGTAGATTTATTTTGTTACATAAATTACATCATACTTAAGGAAAACAGTTTGCAGTTTGACTGTGTTATTTTGGGATTTTTTTTAAAAAAAATCTTGGTTGAGAAAAAGTGCTAAATGAAATAATTTTATAGGCCATTTTGAGGCTTGCAAATTATTGTCAGTATAGCTCCTTTAGAATGTGATTGCTTTAATGAACTCCTATACTCTCCTTGTCATTTCAGTTGATAATTTCCAATGCTCTTTCTGTTTATTTATTTATTTATGCATGTATCTATGCATCTGTTTTATTCAGCCTTGTGAACCCCCTCAGTGTCCCAAGGCATCTTGCAGTCAAAATACTTGAATCTTAAATACAAGTTTTTCTTTAAAAAACACAAACTCTTAAAAATAAGAGTCTGGCTGTGCATAGATCATCAAATGTCAGATTAAATAGCATGTCCCAGGGCAGAAATGAGTTTTCCCCAAGGGTCAGTCTGAGAAAGGAGCAAGGTGAGCTTTCTGCTGCCTTCATACACCATCATCCACTATTAATATACCAAACAAAAATTCTTCTTTGCTCCCCTGGGCTAGTGACTTGTTCATGCTAATCTGTATTAACCAAATCTGGTAATCAGAATCACTGTGCCTAAAGGATTGTCTCCTCCTGTATCAATCCAGCTCCACTGATTAAGATTAGGAACATAGGAAATGACCTCATACTGAACCAGGTTTTTGGTTCATCTAGCTCAGAACTGTCTACTTTGCCTAGCAGTGGCTCTCCAAGGTTTCAGCCAGGCTGGGGGTCTCTCCCAGCCCTGCTTGGAGATGCTGAGAATTGAATGTATAACCTGTTTTATGGGAAGCATATGCTCTGCCATTGGTCCATGGCTTTTCCATAGCAGGGGACTATTATTTGCCATGTTCTACTAGTGACAGAGATGTTGCTGGCTGGGAAAGCTTCCAGCCTTCCTGTGTAGGACTCCTATTTATTAACATATCTATTAGTAATAAAGAAGTCAGATTGCAGGTAGTCATATTGGTCTTTGGGGTGGAATTAGTAGCTTGCTCAATACTTTGTAATATTTTTAATGGTTTTCAGAAAGTTATCACCTTATTGTCTCTCTTGGATTTAGTACTATTAGCAGTACTGCCTGGAGTCTGTGGGTGATGATTATTCTAGATAAACGTACATGTAGAAAATAAGATTCATTAATAATTGTCAAAGTAGATAGGAAATTTTGGTAACATTTTTATACGTAGGGTGCAGGGGTTTTGTTATGCCTACATTACTTTCCCTGCGACCAAGGTACAGTTAACAGTCAGCTAGTCTGGTGCTTCAGTACCCTGGACAGTTCCTAAGGACAGTGGAAGATGCTTCAGCAAAGCCAAAGATCAGCCGAGTCCTTATATTACCCAGTATGGCCTCCCAAAGCCCTACCTTTTGAGTGAAGCTGCAAGATATTTCAATATATTTCCTCACACCTTGGAATTGTGCATTTTGGCACATTTGAAAGGCTCCAGAAGTGCTGTCTGGCTTCTGCAGATGGCATCTTTGGTAGAATGAAAAACCTTGGACAGCTGATGGGTTGCATGATGCTTAAAAAAGATGTCACAGAAATGAGCTGCCTTCCAGATTTCTTGTAATTCTTAATGTAATCTAAAAGGAATAATAGGAAACCATAAACTAAGTAGGGAGGGCAATGCTGGAGGGAATGTTTCCCAGTACTGTTATTCTGATCTGAAACCCCCTCTCCAAAGTTGCTGTTTGCCCCATGGTAGCCATAGAGATCACCACACCCAGAGAGAGAGAGAGAGAGAGAGAGAGAGAGAGAGAGAGAGAGATCTAGGTTCCAACATCCCAAACTCTACAATCCTTTGGATTGCATGGTAATCTTTGTCTGCCTTTTAGCAGTGAACAGGAATAAGAGGGAAAGTCATTGCAAGTTCTAGATATCTCACAAGCACTTCCATAATTGCACTGTTTCAACAATATGTTTATTTATTATGCTTATATAATTCCATAAGAAGAGTTCTGCTGGATCAGTCTAGTGGTCCATCTAGTCCAACTTTCTGTTTCTCACAGAGGCCAACCAGGTGCCTCTTCTGGAAAGCCCACAAGCTGGACCTGAGTGCAACAGTGCTCTACCCACTTGTGATTCCAAGCAGGTGATATCCCGAAACATACTGCATCCAACAGTGGCAATAGTGCACAGGGTTAGTAGCGCCTGATAGCCTTATCACCTTTCTTTTATCAAGGAACCCAAGGTGACATAGGTGATGCACAGTCTGCTCACTTTCAGCATGCACACACCACATCAGGTGCTTCCAGACTATGTCCTGGGACCAATTTGTACATTTTCTTTCATATCGATGTCTCCGACCCAAAGACTTCTGGTGTCTGGAGTTTAGCTGAAGCATTGCTAAGCACAGCTAAGAAGGTATAATGCCTAAGTGCCACTTCAGACTAAATTGCTACCTACTTATACACATGTAATGCAATTAAATCAAGAAGCTGTAAGCCTCCTAAATCGGGTAAGTTTAACAGAGGTGTTTGCACTTAAGAAATCTGCCACCATGCCTCCCCGCCCCCCATCGTGATAAAACAAAGGAAATGTAGGCAATAAAGAATTCATCAAGATGAATTTACAGTGTACATAATTCCCCATGAAACTGGAGAGAGATGGGGGGAGGGGGACTGAGAAAGAGAATCACTAATTGTACTGATGTTGATAAATTATTTGCTGCTGAGGAATAATGGGGTTCTAATTCTGATCTCGCTTTCTGTGCAATTTATTTTAAAAGTCTACAGCATCTGCTGTGCAACGTTAGAGCGCTGAGCAATGCTAGTTTGGGGCTGTATTTTCTGAAAGATGCTCAGACACAACTAGAATTAATTGCATTTTCAACTGATGGATTCCTTGAAAATCTAAAATGAAGGGAAAGGAAGACTTGACAGCTGATTTGTATGTTGTCACAGCCTAAGTGCTTTGGGTCATAGTTCCCTAACACAACTCTCCTCTGCTGAGTTATCTCCATATTCTGCTTGCCAAGTCCACTCTGCCAGCTTGAATTAATAGTACTGTAATTCATCTTCTCAGCATCAAGTGAACATCAATAAATACTTTTTGCTGACATGGTTACCCTGCTTTGCACATCACTTGCATTGTGTATTGAGCAGTGAAAAGTATGTTGAGCCATGACTGTTGTTGGACTCCAACAGCTCTTTTGACGGTTCTTTGAAAACTTAGTCTAACATGACAAAGGGGTCAGGTTGCTCATCAGCAGGAGGCAAACAGAGCTGAAGGGCAGCAGGTAATGTTTCATAGTGGAGGGGCATGCATTTAACATTATCATCATCATCCCACCTTTTTCTCCAAGGGGCTCAAAATGGCGTACATGGTTCTTTCCCTTCTCATTCAATCAACACAACAGCCCTATGATGCTGGTTAGGTTAAGAGGCAGTAATTGGCACAAGGTCACCCAGTAAGCTTCATGGCCAGCTGATGACTTTCACCATGGTCTCTTGGGTCCAAGTCTGACATCCTAACCACTATTCTTACTGACTCTATTTCCAGCTATAATTGTTATCAACAATTATATAGATTTATAGATTATACCTTTGCAATTCAGTTTGCATTTACAGATTAGTGACCAAAGGCCGTAGATTAATTAGTGGCCAAAGGCCTGGGTAAAGAGGAATGTTTTCACCTGGCAACTAAAGACATGTAATGATGGTACCATACAAGACTCTCTGGGGAGAGCATTCCACAGATGAGGAGCCACCACTCTGTGCAGATTTCTTAGGGGGTAGGTGGCATCGCTTTGTGGTGGTTCCATTCCTACTTGTATGGTCATTTCTAGAGGGTGATGCTTGGATGGTGTGTGGCCCCATGGAGCCTTCCACATAGGGTTCTTCAGGGTTCAATTTTATCCCCTATGCACCTGCATGAAACTTCTGAGTGGAGTTATCTGGAGGTTTGGTGTACTGATGATACACAGCTCTACTTCTCCTTTACATCTGCAGGTAGGGAGGTGGATGTTCTGGGCTGTTGTCGTAGATGAGAGCCAACAAACTGAAGCTCAGTCCACATAAGACTAAGGCACACACAGAGGCATGATGGTTTAGGCATATTACACTGATCCTAGCCAAAATGCACTGGATGGCAATTAGTTTTCAGGCCCAATTCAACCTATAAAGCCTGAAATAACTGAGGACCGCAATACCTCAAGGACTGTCTCTCCCTATGTGAAGTGACCCAGATCCTCTAATCATAATCTGAGGCTCTCCTACATGTGGCTTCTCCATGAGAGGTCTGGAGAGTGGCAACATGAGAACAGGCCTTTTCTGAAGTGGCTTCCTGTTTGTGAAGTGCTCACCCTAGGGAGGATTGCCCGGTACCTTCATGATACATCTTTAGGTGTTCCTCTTCAACCAGGCCTTTTGCTGATTAACATTCTATGTCCTTTTAAAGGTGTTTGTGGGAGGGGTGGTTATTAGTTTGTTTTCTTGTTGTTCTTTTTTATTATGTATTTTGTATTTTTCTCTTGTATTTTCATGCTGTGAACTGCCCTGAGATATTCTGATGAAGGGCAATATACATTTGCTTGAGCAAGCCATTCTATTTCAAATGGGGGTGGAGAAAGTAAAGACTTAATTTGGTGCTTTCCCCTAATTTCAGCTCCCTAGTAACCATAGTGATGGGGGAGAGGAATTCCATAAGCAGAGTGTTGAAACAACTAGACTCAATAATTATTTTCAGCATAGTTATTATGGTTCAATGAAGAATGGAATGTCTGTAGTTGGTGTTGGTGGTGTCTTTAGTTGAAAACGCAAAGGTGATTTAAAAAAATTATCATTATTCTTGTAAACAACTGTTGGGTAATACTGTCCAAGCTGAGAAACTGAAAACCATTTGGAAATGTGCAGCCAAAACTGAGATGATACTTATTTAAGGTAAATAGCAAAATGTATTGCCAGTTTATGTAAACGGCAAAGGGACCTGTTCAACTTGAAGACTAACACTGTGACATAAGCTTTGCCAGCTGCATCTTGTAATGCACGGTGAGATTCAATGTTATTTCTACCCAGAATAGATCCATTAATGTGCTATTTTAGGCTATCTTAGGTTTAGTCATTTCGATGGGTTGTATTCAATGTAGTGTTAAGGTGAATGATCTGTCAGTATAAGGATTTCTCTCTGCATGACAGGAACATCCTCTCCCTCTGCTCCCCTCTTGCACCACTTAAAACTGTTCTGTGGATTCCCCCAATCCTCTGGAGCAGATGTGTGCGTGCACAGGGCTCGTGCAGATCAAGGGGGGAATCCCCTTGTGCTGAATAGCACTAAGAGTCAGCTGAATATTGACCAATAGGTCTATATGGTGCTTGGATCCTGCTTGCTGGTTTCCGCATGAGCATATGAGATGAGTCATTGGGCCTGATTCAGCAATCTCTTCTTATGTTTTATACTCTGAGTAGGACATAGTTGGGCACCACCCAGAGTTGGCATGCTGTGAGCAGTCAGAAGGAAATGAAACTTAAGAGCACGCATATATTGACACTTGGTGCTTCATAAAAGTAGGCCTGTTCAGGTGCCTGATAATTGTATCTTTGGAAGGGCTGCAACAGCTGCATGTATTGACTTCCACCTTGATCAGGGGTGCCAATGACAGGGGATGGAAGGGGCTTCAGCCCCCTCAATATTGGTTCAGGGGGCTGCCTATCCCACCACCACCAGACAAGTGTCCTGGAGCTGGGCGAGGGCTGGAATGAGTGGGGAGTGAAGAGCGCCCTCCGCACGCCCCAACTTTGCACAGGTGATGTGCACCGGGAACATGTGGGGTGAAGCATCTTTGCCCCACGCATCCGTTTCCAAAAGTTGGCAGGGGGAGGGATAGCGGGCCGAGTCGGCCTGGCCAGACGGGGAGGGGGTCGTGCATGTGACATCATGCATGTGCGATTGCCCCCGCCCCCCAAGGTTGGGTGCAACTTGGAGCGCCTGACCTTGATCTTCCTGCTCTGAATGGGAAGATCTGAAGAGGGAATGCAGGTTACATGGTTAATAGTAATAGCAATAGATATCTGGCTAGTAATAGCCTTCTCCTCCTCCATGAATTTTTCTAGTCCTCTTTTAAAACTATCCAAGTTGGTGGCCATCAGTGGCTCCTGTGGGGGTGAGTATTCAGAACTATTACTGCCTCCAAATGTGTAACCTATAGTTAATAATAATAATATAGTAAATGTATTTTTTATTGTGCATTATATGTACCGTATTTTTCTGACTAGGGTTTTTTTTTACCAAAAAAATAAGGTTTAAAATTGGGGTTTGTCTTATACACGGGCAGTGCTGAGGGGTGTTTTCTTAATTTGGAGTCCCCAAAATAGGGGGCATCTTATACATGGGGGCGTCTTATACACAGACAAATACAGTATATTTTATTCTTGTATTTTCTGGGTTTTTAATATATATATATATAGAGAGAGAGAGAGAGAGAGATTTCATTCTGGATAATGATTTTAATATTGATATTTAAATCACTATACACTGTTTTGAGGCTGAGGCAGTAGTATAGAATTTTTTTATACATAAATAAATGATCATAGTCCAGTGGGCATGTCCCCAGCTACAAACGCTTTAAACTATAGCAGTTGTCCAGTAAACTATAGGCCAAACAGACCTCTCCCTTTAAAAAGGCATGAAAAATACCGCCTGTTTAATGGTTCCTATTCTTTGGGAAAGGTGCTCCTGTAACTCACATCTCCCCCCTCCCCAACACTCAAATTGGCTGGGGAAATGTTGTTTTAAAGTATTGGATCCCGAGTTATCACAAGCAGCAGTATCACATCAAGAGACTGGTAGCTGAGCTATTATCATTAATGAAAACAAGGACCGTAGGTGTCCAAGAATATGATATCTGTTCTGTTTTCATAACAAATCATGTTTGACAGGCCTGAGAAATAATTTTCTACATAAAACAAGTTTATTTTTAGGGGAAAGATCAGATAAAAGAATTGCAAACGGGAAAGTGCCTTCGGAATGACAGTTGGGGGAGCTGGCTGCCTCATTATGTAATTTATTTATTTATTTTGCAGGCTTAATGATGTTGTTTATTAGCTTCCAAGCCTTCTTGTGGTTTTTTTTTGTTTTGTTTTTGTTTTGTTTTCAGTCTTGCTTCTCCGTTGGCAGGTTTAGCCTAAGAAATGTAGCGGGACCTCAGCCACAGATTATTTCAAATTAGCAAATCTAAGGACAGAATTTCAGCTGGGGATTGGGCATTTGTGGAGGCTGAGAGGGCAGGACAAAGCAGTACTGGGTCCAGGAGTAAGTAAGGGGCCTCATAGTGAATCACTAGAGTCCTGGCCTGGCTGCAACACCTCTGTTGCCACTGCTTGCTCACACACCCTCTGTGAGTACTCAAAACAGTGACAAGAATTCTACCTCCAGTAACAGAGGCGCTATGTCTCTGGATACCAGATGCAGGGAGACTAAAATTTGCAAACCAGTGCTAACCCTTTAATTTGTAGTCATTTGTTTCTATTGTACATGGACCCTCCCTACTACATTGGAATATTGACTGTTTTCTCATGAACCAGGATAGCTTTTGTTCTTTGGTGACTTTTTAAAGGCATGAAAGGCCTTCTTCACCTCCCACCCTATCAGTATCATAGTTGTGCTTTGAGTAGTCTACAGAGCTGCATTTTCAATTAATGTGCGGTTTGCTCTCTACGAAAGGTATCTGCTTTCCATTTCAGCCCAACATATACATCTTTCATATGACCTAATTCCATCACTAGTGTCACTACCTATAACACTTCAAAATGATTTAATCTCTGGAGAATGCCTTGAGTCTGATATGGCAACACAGACTCCTTCTAGTTTTTCCTTGTCGTCTTCTTGTCTTTTCCCACTATACTTCTTGAGCTAGGAAGAAATTAAGCGACTCCATGTACTCTTCTGGAGCTGAGCATCGATTCAAAGGAAGCCAATGGCTTATCCATGGGGACGTCTTCTATCCACTCATACTTTTGAAGAAAGCACACAGCATGGGGTATATATTCTAAGTGACTGGGAGAACCACTAGGTTCTCTGCCATTTTTTGGGTGCTTGGGAGAAGATGACACTCTCTGGAACAAACCAGTGAATGCAATAGTCACATTCTATAAATGTGATGCCTTAGATTGGACCTATTGAAATATTGGGGGCTTGTCCTGGATCCCACTCAGAACATGCAGACAGAGGCTGTTCCTTGTAAGAAATATTGATTCAGACAGGTAACAGTATAGGCTCAGCAGCAGACACAGTGCTCAGGAGACACAATTTGGGATCTAAGGAGCAGGTTAAGAAGTTCAGAACTGAACAGAAGCAACAAGGGTGTCTCAACAAGTTTCCCCACCCCTTCAAACAAGATTTTAAAGTTGAGGTGTGGCACACTCACCTACAAGACTCCCTTGCAGTGTGGGAATGCCAAATTTGCAAGCATGCACTCTTGCAGGGAGGGTGAATCTGCTCCCAGCTGCAAGGGACACACCTGGTTTTAGGTGACAAAACTCTTGTTCTGGCTCTGTTTCAGTCATTGCCAGCTCCTTTTCAGTCTCACCCCCCTCGGTTGACCGACTCCCCCACCAGCCTCCACTGAGGTGCTACACTCTGCAGGAAGGTAGGATGGGAGAGGTAGAGCCATCACCCCTGCTCTCCCCCTTCCAAAGTGGCTGAGGTTGGGGTGGAAAGGGGAGATCTGAATTCCTCCAATTGTCCTGACCCCCCGTTCTTCCTCTCCTATCAGAGTCTGCCAACCCATGCCTAATCCTGAACACATTGTAAGGTTCATGACAGGGCTGTGTGTGCATAGGTGTATTGCCCCTTTGAGACACAGACAGAAATGGCAGTGTATAACAAAGAGAGTGACAGCTCGGTCTATCTCCAGCCCATGTCAATTTTGCTTGTGCTCATTCCCAGCTTGGTTCCACCCACAACCACATTAATGTGGGGTTTAAAAAAAACTCTGTTCTAAAATTCATATTAAGCATACTGATCACACTCCAACCCAACATAGGAAGCAGCTTTGTATATCTAGCTCAGTAATGTCTACACTGACTGGCAGTGATTGTCCTGGGTGTCAGGCACAAAACATCCCCAGTCCTACCTGGAGACACCAGGGATGGACCCCGTGAACTGCTGCATGTAAAGCTGAAGCCCTTCTCATGTGACCTTGCCTGGTGGTTTCATATAGAAGCTGGTGTTTGAGCCATCTCTTTGCAGATGGTATTATTTATTTGAAACTATCAACTAGATTAAATTAAAAGGAAAGCCAATGCTGATGCAAAATTGCTCGTGGATATTGTGTTGGTAAAATACCTCTGGAATCAGCTCATGCCTCCTACGGCCAGTTTATACCCATGAAATGCCAGGGAAGTCAATGGTACAGTGTCAGAGTAAGTGAATTTGTTGCTTTTGGACTGCAGCTAACAACTCTTGCTCTAGCCATTACCTGCTGTGATGTATGCCTGTCAGTTACTAGATTCTTCTCCTTCATATCATCACCACCGCCATCACTTAAGCTAGCTTAGGCCTTTCACTTTCAATGGACACAGAATGGAAATAATCTCCAGCAATGGAGGAACAAGCTGACCTTTACTCAGATAAAGTTGTCAGGTCCTTTGAATCACAGTGATGTGCAAAGCTGTTAAGACAGTCTAGAGGTTACAGCCTGCCAGATGCCCTTCCTTACTAATACAGAAAGACAACTCTAGGAACTCAAATGCTGTGGTCAGGATGTCAGCAATGACACCAGGCGTGTGAATGGCCAGTTCCTGAGCATACGTTTTGCCCAGGAAAGGTCCACAGCAAAAGCCCCACAAGGTGGTGGGCCAAAGGTGATACAAACCACAGCCAAAACAAGAGTTTGTGAGTTGTTGACAACAGATTCATCCTGTAAACTCAGTTCCGGCACCTCTCAGATGGGTTCTGACACCTCTCAATAGGGCACCATTGCCATTATAAGAGAGGTGTTTATTGTGAGTTCAGGCACCTCTTTTTCTAGAAAAATAGCACTTTGAAGGACAGTACAACAACAACAACAACAACAACAACAACAACAACAACAATGTTTATATTTATTTACTATCCTTCAGCATAAGTGTGGGTTACAATAATGTAAAAATACAACACTGAAATCCATTTAAAACAATTCACAGTCAAAAGAATAAGGTGGATGTTAGATTAGTTCTTATAAAAGGTAAGAGGTGACATGATAGAAGTGCATAAAATTATGCATGACATGGGGGGAGTGAATAGAGAAAAGTTTCTCTTTCTCTTTCGCAACACTAGGACTAGCGGACATCTGACAAAGTTGAATGCTGGAAGATTCAGGACAGAGGAAAGGAAAGACTTCTTCATGCAGTGCATAATTGAACTGTGGAACTCACTCCCACAGAAGACAGTGATGGCCACCAAATGGATGGCTTTGAAAGAAAATTAGGCAAATTCATAGTGGAGGATAAGGCCTTAATGCTCTGTCTCTGCAGTAAGTGGCAGTAAATCACTGTGCTGGAAACCACAGGAAGAGAGTGTGCTCGGGTCCTGTTTGTGGGATTCACATAGGCATCTGGTTGACCACTGTGGGAGTAGATTTCTTGATTATTAGATGGGCCAGTGACCTGATCCAGCACGTACTTATTATGTTCTTATGAAATAGATAGATGATATATAGATAGATAGAGTGGTACCTCAGGTTACATACGCTTCAGGTTACATATGCTTCAGGTTACAGACTCTGCTAACCCAGAAATAGTATCTCGGGTTAAGAACTTTGCTTCAGGATGAGAACAGAAATCGTGCTCCAGTGGCGTGGTGGCAGCAGGAGGCCCCATTAGCTAAAGTGGTGCTTCAGGTTAAGAACAGTTTCAGGTTAAGAACGGACCTCCAGAACGAATTAAGTACTTAACCCGAGGTACCACTGTAGATAGATAGATAGATAGATAGATAGATAGATAGATAGATGATAGATAGATAGATGATAGATAGATAGATAGATAGATGATAGACAGATAGGAAAGGGAAGGGTAATGAGATGCATCCTCAACAAATGAAAGGAACTGCATAACAAAGAAGTGAGGAAATTCCACAGCTTAGGGACTGCCCTCTCTCAGGCCACCCCCCGGAAAAATTATAAGGGCCCCCTCTGCTGATCTTAATCACATGCTTCCCTTATACATAGCAAAATAGAAGTACCTTGTGGTCACTGGATTCCATTACTGTCTAGTACAGGGGTCAGCAAACTTTTTCAGCCGTGGGCTGGTCCACTGTCCCTCAGACCATGAGGGGGGCTGGACTGTATTTTGAAAAAAAAAAATGAACAAATTCCTATGCCGCACAAATAACCCAGAGATGCATTTTAAATAAAAGGACACATTCTACTCATGTAAAAACATGGTGATTCCCGGACCGTCCGTGGGCCGGATTGAGAAGGCGATTGGGCCACATCCAGCCCATGGGCCTTAGGTTGCCTACCCCTGTTCTAATAGTTCAGTGTCATCTTGCATGTGATGTGTAAATTCTATTACAAATCTGCTGTAGCTACAGAACCAAAGCCATGTATTGATCTGGACTTTTTTTTTTCTTCCTTTCCCATCGACATGGTGCTCAGCTTGCAGGCTGAAATGCTGACGGCAGCACGGTGTTGATTGCTGACTCCTTCCCCTCCCCCCCTTTTTTAACAGCACTGACCTAACTCACCCCAGATTCATGCAGCTGCATTAGTCCAATTTTCAAAGTTTATTTCAGAAATGTTCAGCATTCCAGGAATGGCAAACATACCTGTCATCAGGAATGTTCAAGTCATACACATTCACAAACACACACACTTTATAATTGGAACAGATGGTTGAGGTTCCCCCCCCCCTTTAAAAAAAAATGAATAAGGAGCTGTTCTATTCATGCTTTTGAAAAGCAAAAGATCTGCAAGATTATTATATTTCTAGTTATTTTTTAATTATTAAAACATCATTTGTTTAGTTATTCCTTTGTTATAATCACACTTGTTTTCATTATTATTTCATCCTCTTGCATTATTCACATTCATTTTTGTTTCTCATTGATTCCACCGGGTGATCTCACTGCTCTTCTGCTGACTGCAGTTTTGGTGTTGCCCATTCAAGTGGCATGGATTTTTCAGACCTTCTGCTGAGGGATCAGGTCTGCCACATTTCATATGGATTGGGAGGCGGGGGGAGGGCAAATTACAGACAAAAAAACCAGAATGATTTGAGAAGATTCCACTCTTAATAACTAATATTTCTCTCTATACTAAAGATAGTGTGCAAATAAATAAAGACGGTAGAGAAAGGACTGGAAATGCTTAAAGGGGTAAATTGGAATGCTTTTTGCAGAACTAGCAAAGAATGCATTAACAGTAAAGGTAAAGGGACCCCTGACCATTAGGTCCTCTGGGGTTGCGGCGCTCATCTCACTTTATTGGCCGAGGGAGCCGGCGTACAGCTTTGGGTCATGTGGCCAGCATGACTAAGACACTTCTGGCAAACCAGAGCAGCGCACGGAAATGCCGTTTACCTTCCCGCCAGAGCGGTACCTATTTATCTACTTGCACTTTGATGTGCTTTCGAATGGCTAGGTTGGCAGGAGCAGGAACCAAGCAACGGGAGCTCACCCCATTGCGGGGATTCGAACTGCCGACCTTCTGATCGGCAAGTCCTAGGCTCTGTGGTTTAACCCACAGCGCCACCCGCGTCCCTAATTCTCTTTTATAGACATCAACAAATCACTTGTTTTGCCATTGTGGTTAGCTCTGGTTAGCCACTATGGGAAGAGGATGCTGGATATTATGGGCTTTTGGCCTGATCCAGCCGAGCTCTTCTTAGCTGTTGTTCATATGTGAAGAATAAATTAACCTAGGAACACTCCCTGGCTTGTGTATTGGACATTGCAGTTCGGTAGAATCAACAAGTGTAGAAGCTAATTAATTAACCTTGTGAGGTGACTGCCTGGGGATAAGCCATTTAGGTGACAGAAAGGGATGAAAGGGCAAATCTCCTTTGAGGGTTTCCTCCCTCTCTGTCAAGAACTCTCAAGTGTGAATAGGTTTGAAAAGGTAATCCCCTTTGAGGTAATGAGCTTTAGCACATCAAAGGAGGGACCTTCCCCTGGGTCATAAAAGAGACCAGAACTTGGGCTATGAGAGAAGCTATGGCGTTAGGGCTGCAGTGATGTAACCAGGAAGCAGAAAGGGAACCTTTAGCTAGGTTGTGCCCTGCAATGCAAGATAGGCTGCAGAGAAAGAATGGTGCTGGATGTATTGTTGCTGCTGCTGTGAAATATGCTGAGGTATTTTGGGGTGCTGCTGCTATGAGCCTCTCCACTGAAAGTTCCAGGTTGTATATGTGTTTAATTAAACCATATACAGTGGTACCTCAGGTTAAGTACTTAATTCGTTCTGGAGGTCCGTACTTAACCTGAAACTGTTCTTAACCTGAAGCACCACTTTAGCTAATGGGGCCTCCTGCTGCTGCCGCGCCGCCAGAACACGATTTCTGTTCTCATCCTGAAGCAAAGTTCTTAACCTGAAGCACTATTTCTGGGTTAGCGGAGTCTGTAACCTGAAGCGTATGTAACCTGAGGTACCACTGTATCATAAAGACACTGGCCTCCATTGGTCATAATTTGCCAGAGGAAACACTAACCTCTGGCTATCACTCCTGGAACCCCTGGAATCTTGTGGAGATGGGGCGGTGTGTATGAAGGCTTTTTTCAGTATATACAATCCTGTTGTTCCTACTAAAGCTAGGGGAGAAGATGAGCTGGCAACAGAGGAGTGATATTACCAGAATAAATAAATTGAGGGAGAAGACTTGGGTGCTGCTAAAGCAGAAAGTGCAGGCTGCCTCAGAGTTCCCTGAGCATTGCTGCAGGAGAAAGTGTGGCCGATGAGAGTGTCCCACATTAGCATAGTCAGGAAGGTGAAGAATTATGAGGAAATGAAATGCCAACGTGAGGCAAGAGAAAGTTGCATAGCCGATGAGCGGGAGAGGAGAGTGGAACATATTTCATCACTGTGTGACTTTTAAAAAGAGCAAGTTGTCATTTTAACATATTACAGTTTGTCTCAAACATCAAATGAGCAATAGTTAACATAACAGGCTCTAGCCGTATGTGTCTAAGTTCATCCATCTGTGTACATGGGGCTGCATCCAAAGAACAGTGGGCAGGAGGGAACTAGATGCTGCAATCCTGCATATGCTTGTGAAACAGCTTGTCCAAGAGTTCAGGCAACATAGTAATAAGTATGATGCCTGTGTTGTTGTTTTCACCATCTCCATCAATTAATAATAATTAAAGAAGTTGCATTTGGAAATTTTCATGGGTTGGCCCCAGTGTTTTTGTTCTGCTTAACTTACTCTGGAGGAAGGTAAGGGGTTGTTGTGAGCATCCTTTCTTTCATTTGACAGACCATCTCACCTGTATCCTGCACTTTTCAGCCTTCCCAGCTGCCCACACTTCCATTACCCAGAGCAGAGGAAGATGTCGTGTGATTACTCCTTCAGTGTAGACATTACTGAACTAGATGGACCAGTGTTCTGACTTGGTATTCTGTGGTTTATATTTTCAACCTGGTGGGTCTTTGTGCTTCTGAATAAGGCCTGGGCCACTGGATTCAAGTTTTGTTCTCCAAGGCAACAGGGAAACTCAGAAAATCCATCAGCCTTGTGCCATGGATGAGCCACATTCCTCAAATGATCCAGTCAATTAAAAATTGATTTTGTTTTTTGTTCTAGGGGCCCTGGTGGTAACGCAGTACAAAGACAGTGTATGCATTACCAACCAAGCTCCCATCAGTTAAGTGATATTTAGGTGATCTTCTGTCATGGGAGAAAGCAGTACGGTTGA
The DNA here is from genome assembly GCF_964106645.2 of Podarcis pityusensis. Lineage (NCBI taxonomy): Eukaryota > Metazoa > Chordata > Lepidosauria > Squamata > Lacertidae > Podarcis > Podarcis pityusensis. Next base: position 21,203,200 of record NC_138039.1, read on the forward strand.
TGATCGCTGTTGCCGAGGAAGCTAAATTGAAGTGTCAGATACCAGAATTGCATTTTATTTCTAATATGTTGGGCTGCCAGCTTGGGAGAAGCGATGGGAAGTCTGTGAATACAAAGGGACAAAACCGCTAAATCTAGTGGAGCTTAGCTGAGCTCAAGGGAGGGCGGGGAGGAGATTAAACCAGGAGGCAGCTTTGAGGCCCCACAGGAAAATGCCGCTCAAGTCATGTTGCGAGAGAAAAGCTGAACCTAAAATAAAACCTGGAGCAAATATTCAGCCACAACAACAACAACAACAGGGTAGGTTGAATGCTATTAAAAAGTTGCCCCCCCATAGAATAAACAAATTGGTAAGTTATAAACAGCATATGTCTATTTTCTGGGAATCGCAGGTTGAGAGAGTGCTGTTGTGCTCAGGTCCTGCTTTCAGTCTCCGTGCAATGCATAGTTAAACCACAGAATTTGCTTCCCAAAGATGTCGTGGTGGCCATCAATTTGGATGGCTTTACAAGAGAATTAGACAGATTCACAGAGAAGGAGAAAACTCTCTAAGGCAACTAACCTTGATGAGCCGTAGCTCAGTGGCACAGCATCTGCCTGAGTGCACGGGGTTTCAGGTTCAGTCCCTGGTTATGCTCAGTAGGGCTGGTAGAGATTTCCTGTCTGAAACCCTGGAGAACTGCTGCCAGTTGGTGTAGATAGATAGACCTGAGCTAGATAGACCAATAGACAATAGTACTCAAGGGTTGGGTGTGGTCTGGAAAGAGGAGTTTAACCTGGGGGCATGACACCCAAAGAGACCCAAGGGGGGTCCTGGAGAGTGACATCATTTCCCAAGCCTTAGTTTCCTCACCTCTGGGCTATTGCAAAGCAACTATAGCAAGTGGCAGACAGTGCTAAAGATGGAAGTGCTCTGCATCACTCTGCTACACCAGTTGTCAGATGTGGAGTTAAAGGGCAAGACTGGCAACTATTGCAGGAAGGAAGTTTGAGTTTATTTCCAATCCATGTCCACTGATGTGTTTACAACTTTGAACTGGAAAGTGTGTTTTCCAGTGCAAAGTACTTGAGGTCAGTTGCTTGACCTGGAAGGTGGAATGGAGCAATCTGAAGGTCCTGCTCTCTTGACAAGTGAAAAAGGCAAAGCTCCCAGTATATTCATACCAGACCTACCCAATCCAGCAATTTGGTTTTTGACCACCAACAGCTGTTAGGGTCAAGATGTTAGCTGTTCTTTCCAGGTCATGTATGAGATAGGAGCTTGGGTGAAGGTGACAGATAGCTCATAAGGTATATTCATGCCAGCTGTTCAAATCCATAGAAATACAGCATGTCAAAAGACCCAGTTACCACCTCTCATTCAGAGCCTCCCCGCACTGCTTGGTAAAACTGAAGAGTAGAACTGGAGATAATTCAGAGTGGTCATCAGGACTGTTGGACCCTGCCATGTACTCAAGATTCTCTAGCAAATGCTCGTCTAACACTGTTCCTATCCACACTCCATTCCCTTCTGGGTCCAAAGTGTGATCTGAGCCCCGAGCAAAATCTTGATGCAGTTTGTTTCAATTTTCAAGGATAATGCATGGTGTTCAATTGCAATTAACACATATGAAAATTCGAGTATTTTGCTAAGGGAAGATGTCCTCTCTCTGTGTGCGCGCATATTGATGTTCCATTAATTTATTGCCAGCCTCTAAGAGGGGGACGACCTAAAAAGTCTAAGGTTTGGGGATATATATATATATATATATATATATATATATAATCTTTATAGTTTTGGATTGAGAAAAATCCAAAAAATGACAACAATGAAGATGATTCTATGATTACTTGGCTTCCAAAAACTTCAGCATGATTTGAATACAAGTGGCTGAAGGTGGGTTTTCTTCATTTAATTTTGGAATTTGAAAGGAGACTTATTTCAACCACCTGGGGTGAGAGTAAAAGTCATTGCCATGTAGATCCTCTATTCTAATGTTACTTGGAGCAAATGGCTTCTCCCCACTCCCAGATGAACACCCTTCAGTTGGGAATTTCAGTTCCACAGTTTTGCACCAAAGGTTGGTAATGTCCAATTACATAGCAGTCCCCTGTGTAGTTGACTAATTGACTTTGGCTAATGACTGGACGGAACTCGTTTTCACAGCCATTGGCAAAGTGGCAATGCCTGCTAATTCTAAGAAATCAACCTGACCCACACGTTACTTACCTGGGTGAAAGCCGCATCAAATACAATTGGACTGTCTTCAGAGTAGACATGGTTAGGATGGTGTTCTCTGTTATCCACTAGCTTTCATTCTTTCCAAATGTTCTGACATGGGTCTGAACTCAAAGACACATATACAGTTCTGTTTTTTAAAAAAAATGTCTGTGGAAAGAAAATATTTCAGACATATTCAAATGCAATTTTTGTGGTGTTTATTCCCCCCCCCCCAAAAAAAATCACCCTTTTAAAGAGGAAGCAAAATGAGCAGCGTTATGGAGTTATGAGCAGTGTGTGGTATCAGATCCACATAGTGCTGGTCACTGCTCCGTCTTGGGATTTTTCCTCTGAGTGTAGATAAACCACACACATAAGAGCAGCAACCAGAACTGGGCAGGATTGGAGCCTCTCACGTAGCAGTTAAGTGGAAGGATCCAATCCTGCATAGTGCTATGCACCCTGACTTTTTTTCTTTTTTTTTCTTTTAGCTGTGCTCCAGAATTGCATGGGGAATGAATGCAGGGCAGGATGAATGGCTCTTAGTGTGGCACAGGGCAAATCACTCTGATCTGTGGACCACAGATTGGGGCACAGGGTGGGTCAGGGAGTCCTGCACAGCCCTAGTACTTATTCCGCTTATTGGGGGGGGGGGAGGATCAATCAATCTTGTCACAGATCAATGACATGCAAGGCAAGTGACACTAGATGAGGAGGAGAGACAAAAACAAGCAAACCTGGCCACAATTTTTTTATTAAAAAGTTCTTATAGCTTGAATGGAAACTGTTGAGGGAGTTCAGTAGCCTGATGAAGCTGCTCTCCTGGCAGGGCTTACAGAGTAACTTCCCTTCCTATCTCTCCATCTGCTGTAGTTGGATAAAATTACTGCTGTTAGGTGGCAGTTGAGGGAGTAATTTTGTAGATGAACTGAAGAAGATGTCGTCATGTCGTCAGTACAATCTAAAAGCACTGCTCTTGCATGACTTCTACAATATGACTGCAGTTTTATTTCAAATCCACCAGGTGTAGCCATAGAACACCCAACAAAAGCTACATGTCCACCTACACTGCCAATTCTGTGTTTATGTACATAGTTGCACCATGGTTTTCCATAGGCATCACTTCTCTGTTCCAAGTGGCTGAGTCTGAGGATGAGGACTAAGGCATTGAGCCATTGTCTTCATGGAAGAGCTGGGCTTTGGAGAGGATAGAAACAGAGGTGGCACCATTTACTTATTGTGGAAACTGTTTCCAAGCTTAAGGATGAGAAAGGGAGAATGGATAGAATTGTTTAGGAGACTAGGAAACCTTAGGAGGGCTGAGGATGTTTGAGTTGGAGAAGGAAAGGTCACAGGCAGATAAATTATTGGAATAAGGGCAGAGCACTTGGTTCCTTCATTACGTATCTTTAGGCGCCAAGCAAAAATGTTTCTCTATAATAACGCTGGCTGATTAATATTCTATGGCCATATATATATATGGGTTATTGGTGTGTGTGTGTGTTGTTGTTGTTTTTGTTCTATTATGCATTTGTTGGTCTCATTTTGTATTTGTATGTTGTGAACCAGATGCAAATTTCATAAATTAATAATAATAATAGCAGCTCTAACAAGGGTTGGAAGCCGACAAAGGCCTTTTAAGTCTCATTCACCAGATGACCTCCAGGCTTCACACGTTCAAGGGGAACTTGAGACCCTTAATGGAACAACCCCCAGACCTGAAGATAGACACTCCTATATTCTATGGTATCCATCCTGGTGTGCTTTCTGCTGTGCTAGACTGGTGAAGTGTGATGGGTGGCCTCTGGTTCCTCAGGCTCAGAGTACGGCACCCATGAAGGTCTGGGCTCTGGCCTGGTGGTCCAGCAGGTTCATTCGGAGGCTTCTCTCCACCAGCCTCATTTGCAGTAGTCCCCTGATCTTCATCATCCAGCTCAAAGCCTTGTCTCTTAGCTGGTGCCTCTGCAGCTTCTGACTCTGTGTCTAGACTGCTGCTGGATTCATGGAAAAAGCAGGGTCAGTGGAGAATGTGGGCTTGGTAGAAGGGAAGTGACTGGGGAGGGGGTGTAACTTGGCCCCCACACCTGAGGTTCCCTATCTGTGATCTACCACAAGAGATGGGAGAGAATGGTGAGATCTACTAATCCATCATCCAGAAGTGGCAAGGTTATGTGTGACAGTGGTCAATAGTGGTAACAACATTTCTGGCAGTGATTGGTTGAGCTGCTGTGATGTCACAGTGGGATAAGGCAAAACTTGGGCTGAGCTGTTTAGAGGTATGGAAGGAACTAGATGCTAGGTGATAAAGTGGATTGAACTTAGGTGTCTATTTCAGGGAGAGTGCTGTGTGGCTCAACCAATGAGTGTCAGGGAACCAGCCAGCAATAAATCACATGAAGTAGGTGAAGTTAGCTCTTCATTAGAAGAAACAAGGCCTGCTCAGGGGTGCCAGGCCTAATGAGCATAGCAACTCTTCTCAGTAGGTCTTGCCCTTATGAGGCAGTTGTGGAGGCTGAAGATCTTCTTCCCACAGCTGCCTAAATCTCATCCTCCCTGGGGTCCTTCCCAAGCAATCTGAGACTATGCCGATATGCCTGTTTCTGCTACTCCCTCTTCCTACCTCTTCTTCTCCAGAGAGAACAGGGGGAAGGGGATCTCATCACAGCAGGAGAGGGAGAGACCCTGGCTTCTTCACCAACCTGAGTCATCTCTGCCTCTTGGCTTCCCTCCTCTCCTGCTTCCACCTCTGCTTCTGGAACTCTGTCTGCCACAGACTCTCCAGGCTCAATAACACTGTTACCTCTTCAGCTTCCAACGCCTAGTCTTCCCAAGCCTCTCCCTCTGACCACTCATCGTCAATGCCCGGGCTCTGAGTCTTCTTCCCTTGTGGGTTCCCAAGCTGATGCCTCCCACCACTCCTCTGTGTCCAGCCATTCCATGACATGCAGAGAGAATTATTCTCACTGCAGCATTTGGAGATAGAAGTTTGAGGGGGCTATGGTGTGCTGACGGAAACCAGCATAGGAGGAGAAAGAAGAAACAGATTTCTAGTTTAAATTCCTAACTGGGGGAAATCCCCAGAACGATATAATAATGCAATATTAATTTTATTTCATATGTATTGTCAAACACATATGTCAAAGTATTTTTTTTGGGGGGGGGACCCAGAATGGGAGGGGAGGCAGGGTGAGAATGAGCACCGTCTGAACGATCCTGTTCTTGTAAGATTGGATCACAGTTTAGGCTTGATAAGCTTAACAGAGGTGCTGTGATCAGGCACTCAGAGCAAAAGTCCCTTGCAGTCATGGTGCTGTGCTAATCAAAGGGGAACTGTAGATAGAGCGGTTTCTCTTGATGTGGTTTTATCAGCCCAGTTTCATGTAAATCCCGCTACTTCAGCTTTGTCCAATCTGCCTGTAGCTTTGTTCTGAACCTTTCAGTAACAGTTCAGTGAAGCAGAAAGAGCTCTGTGATATTATAAACCTGCACGCTTCTCCCCCCCCCCCTTTTATTCATTGGCGAGGAAACAGAATATAACAGAAGTTATTTATTTATTCACTTACCTATTTAGGAAATTGCTGAAACCATTTCCCCTTCTGTGCATATTTCAGAAACCTGTGTGTGTCTGTATCTGATGTTTATCTTCAGAAGTGAAAAGTGGGGGGCACCATTATAGTGAAAAGATAATATTACTGTTGTGTCTAATTTATTTTGGTACATTTGGGAAGCTCAGAAGGAGAGGGAGGGAAGGGAGACAGACTTGTTGCTTTGCAGTGCCAGGCAGGCTGCAAGGAACACCTGGGAAATGTAGTTTCCCCAAGAGACTGTTGGCATTTCATCAGTAGAGAAAACTACATATTTCTGAGGCTGCTCTTAGTCATTCCAGGTTCTGGAGCGCAGATTAATCTTCCTGCCTTTCATCTTCTTGCTTGCCAAAGCTTGCTACCACTGCTATCAAAGCCTCAGCCCAGTTAATGGGTTGAATATAATGCTGTGCCTCCATTTTCTTGAAAGTTTATGTCTCCTACAAAAGAGACTTGGATTTTTCTGCCTTGTTCTCAGGGCATTTTATAATTTGGACTGCGGCAACAAGTGTGGTATGTATTTTTCTGTAAAGCAGTTCCCCCCCCCCGCACCCTGCAGCCTCCCCAGCTGCCCACACTTCCTGTTCTGAACAAAGCCCGCTGGGAGGAGTCACTCCATGATGTCTTCCCCTGGTCTTTGAGCGCTTGGGCACTTTGAAAAGCTGCAGAGTGTAGAACTCCAAGGAGATGATTTGTGGTATGAAAGATTGGACACACACAAGCACCCCTTGGCCACATCAAAATATACACATTTTGCAAGCCCATTTCCCCAGTATAATGTGTTTATGTATGTAATTTTCACAAATACATGCATTTTATGCAAATTTTACTGTTGTATGTGCATTTTTGTACATGTTACTTGGCTTATTTGGCCAGAGAACTGCCTTACAAAATTTGGAGAAGTGTGACCCTCTGTCTCATCTGGCAGTTGTTTTTGCAACAAACCATGAAACATGCTCACTACACACAGGAAACCAGACATGAGAGGCAGGGGCAGCCCCGGTATTAGACAGCTATGTCAAAACAGGACAGAAACAGGAGTGGAAATTGCCAATGTTTGCTTATTCATCCCATGTCTGGAATGGAAATCAATCTAGCAAATACAATCGGTATCCACTGTTGTTGTTGCTTTCAGGCTGCAAATGATATATAATCAATCATGCCCCCACCATCCATTTGCATTGAGTTTCCTTTACATTGAAATGAATGAAGTGGAATAATCCAAAGGCAATGTAACTTACGTAATTAATTGCCTAAGTTACGCAAGTTACTTAATTTCACCACAGCAGACAGGGAGATTAATAGCAGCATTTTGGATGGAAGATGAACTGCAGGGGAAGGGAAGCAGTGGTGCATGTGACGTATAAGGGGCAGAGCACAAATGGATCCTTTTTACATCCCAAATCATTGCTTAGTCTCTCGGACCACCATACGACACTATCTCCCAAGCAGCTGATAGCTGCTGTTTCAAACTACAACCAGCCTATTAATTAGGCTCTCACCTTTACCAGACACCTGCTTTCACTGGAAGTGTCAATTTAAACCCGAGAAATTCCAAGGATGGTGTTGCATTCAGTTTCTTGCTGGGAGGCACAATGAGCCCACTAAGTCCGAGAGCATGAAATTTCCCTTTAGTCCCACTGCTTTGATATGGTCGTTGCCTAGCAATCAAGAAAATTAGAAGTGTGGAAAACATTGATAAAAATGGTGGTGTGTTAAAAATCAAAGTGCTGAACCATTCAATCGACTTTTAAGATAATAAGGATGCTAGGCATGTTGACCTTATTATTATTCTGGAGGGTTTGAAACATTTGCTGCCTGCATGGAAAACTAGAAATAGATCACACACACAACTCTGGACATGGACCATCTTTGAAGTGTGTGTCTCATATAGCCCCCAGTTTGTGATGGTGCCAAAGTCTGGAAGTGGGGGGTTTCCTGATACCTTGGGAATAGGAGGATTGTCATGCCAGCCACTCCAAAAAAGTAGGGAGGAGAGGAGTTTGCTAGGTCTGCTTTTTGCAGTCTAATTCAATGCTCCCAAATTTTATTGCAAATTGGAACACAACTCTCCAGCACATTATGCACTTCTCTGAATTTTGTGATGTGATTTTGTGATGTGAAATGTGCACATACAGACACATACAAAGTGTGTGTGGAAAGTTAGCATTTCACAAAAAAGGTGCATATTTATATAAAATTTACTTTGTACCATTGCAGGGTTTCATGGAGAATAAGGTTATCATATGTTATATCTCCACTATGCCCCTGAATGCCAATTGCTGGAGATCATAAGCAGGTAGAGTGCTTTTTTCCTTTCTGCCAGCATCTGATTTGCCACTGTGTGAACAGGATGCTGTGGGTGTGGGTGTGGAGAATGAGGTGTTAGCAGAGGGGGTACTACCTCTGGTGGGGACACGTCATGCTCCTTCTGGAGTAGTTTGTTCACCTTTGGTCCCCACCCTGTAATCTGCTCTCACCTGTGGCTCCTAGAAGCCGCCAGCATGCAACAGCAGCAATACCCCAAGAATAGCTTAGACTGGCAGGCTAAACCAGTTGAGGATAGCTGATGGGTCTCTTACCCTCAAGGAGTTAGGGACTACCTCTACATGTGAAGACAATCAAGAAAGTGGTTTCTTCATGTTTTGTAGAGGGATGTGAGGGGCAGGTGGGTTCCCGTCAATCTGGGAAGATAGTGCATATAGGAGAAGGAAAACTGTGATCCCAAACCTCTGCTGTCTTGCAGGATATTTTCAGGAGAAGAAAAGGCTAAGGAGTAAACCATACACAAATCCAGAATGGATTCCCTAAGATGATTGGATGGCACCTTGTACACCACCTTCCAGCAACTTCTGTAGTCAAGCTGGTGCCAAATGTATTGCTCTGCTTTCTTTTGGGCCACATCGGTGAGGTGGGCAGGTCTTGTCATCTGGGCAGCCCAGGACCTCCATACAAACTGCCCAGGCTTGAGACCCAGGCAGGTCACTTTGATGCTGCTAACACAGTGGTTTGACTACACCCCCAGAGGCGCACTCCATTGTCTCTCAAGACAGATGCCAACAACCAGCCAAACAGAATGCTGGACCAGATGTGTCATGGGTCTGATCCAGCAGCCAGGCTTTTCTTATGTTCTAGTTTCTACAGACTCACACATCACTCTCTGTTCCCCAACTTGGCAAGCATCATCAGAGTTCAAGAGGACATTCCAGCTAGTCAGAAACACTTAAGGTGCATAAATACTCAAGGTGCCAAGCAGGGTTGGTTGAAGGTGTGGTTCAGGAGGAAGTGTGGTCCAATTCCGGAAGCTGACAGGCAGAGGCCAGCTAGAAAGCATGGTGTCAAGAAAGGAAGTGGGGACCTGAGATGGTGGCAGTGAAGAGTGTAGGAAAGAAGATTTGAAAGAGTAGGTCATTCAGAGCATAGGCAGGAGGAATATAGGGTCAGAGCAAAGTGACTTAAAGTGGGAAGGGAAGAAATTGTTAGTTTCTTCTCCTGTTAGATTCACAAAATGTTTAGGGCTATGTGTACCCCTGCATCCCCCCAGAAAAAAAAGGACTGTGTGTGTGTGCGTGTTGCACACACAGAAAGATAATAAAGATAGAGAATGCACTGATAATTAAAAGACATAAACATTTAAACAGCCATGCAAATCAAAACACCTCTTATAAATAAGATTAAATGATCAACTTAGAAATATTAAGACAAGCAATCGAAATGCAAGAATGTACTCCAAATCATCATCAACAACAACATCCAAATATTGCATTACTTTGCAACCGACCAGCATTTGACAGAATTGTTTTGTAAATTAAAATACATCATTTGTTATCCTTTCCTACACGATCAACTACACAGAAATTAGTGGGACAGAAAATGAGTTGCCATGCATGCATGGGCAGGGACTGCAGAAGCTGAGGTTTGTGAAGTTATTTGAATTAACTAGCCACATCTTTGGCTGCAGGCAGCTAGCTTTAATAGGATGTGTGAGAAGTGCAGCTTCTGATCAGTCTGCTGACAGGTGATGGGATGGCAAGGAAAGAAGAGAACTTAACCCCATGAAAGTCTCAGCGAGTTTCCTCTGTTGTCATTGCAAAGTTACTCTAATGCCTAATAAGAGAAGGTACATCCTCTCTTATGCTCTGTGCATAATCTTTCCCCTGCACTTCTAGGGCAGCCTTCTGCAATGTTGGGTCACCAATGGTTGTTGGACTACAACTCCCATCAACCCTCACCATTGGCTAAGCTGCCTGGGGATAATGGGAGCTGTAGTCCAACAACAACTGGGGATCCAGGATTGAACACTTCTCTTCTAGGGCAGCACTTACTGTCACAATTGAAAATGATATGTTTGGGAATGACATGTACCCAACTAAACTTCCCTTCAGGGAGTTGAGCGTGGATGGACTTTGCTCCCTCCTTGTGTCATATTGGGCTATATTGTGGTTGAATATGGAACTGGAATTAGGAACTGGAAGACCTGAGTTCAAATTCCTACTCAGCCATAAGGCTGGCTAAGTGACCTTGATTCACTATCTCTCAGCCTAGCCTAACCCACAGGGTTGTTGTGAGGATAAAATGGGGAGGCAGAGTATCATATATACACCATCTCAAGCTCTTTGAAGGAAAGGTACAATATAAATGTCACAATGCATAAAAATAACTATAAATACTTGGTCTCTGCTGGTAAGTACGTATCCCCCTGGTAAAGAGCTGTAGTGAATCCTCATTTGCATTTTGGATGATGTGCTTCTTTTGGTTTGCCTGTGTTGTTTATGAGGAGTACATGATTTGCATTCAGAAGATCTTAGGCTTTAAATTCCCCTTTGCTGCCTAAACAAAATCCCATCTGAGGAATTTGGCATTTGAGGATGTCACTGTGAAGTTACCTGACCTGCACTTCCTAAAAAAATAATAATTCCATTTTAACTGCCGAAGTGGTTTCTTAAGTGGTTTACAACTAGACACAAACACACTTTCTCTCACACATATCCATATGCACATGACTAAAATATCGAAAATCAGTTGAAACAGTAAAATAAGCATCCACAATTAAAATGTGCAATGAAAGAAACCCATTATAACAGTGCAACACTTAAAACAGTTAAGGCAGCAGTTGAAACAGGGAGGGTTCAGGTTAGGGGCACCCATGTGTAATCAAGGTGTGTCTTCAAGAGTCAGTGGAATGCCAATACTGATGGGACCTCCTGTGTTTCAGCAGAACTGTCAGCACATCAGAACTAAGAGCACAATCCTAACTATATATTCAAAATTATGTCTATTGATCACACTGGGTCTTACTCCCATGTACGGTGATACCTTGGTTTAAGAACAGTACTGTTTAAAAACAATTTGGTTTACAAACTCTGCAAAACCAAAAATAGTGTCCCGGTTTGAAAACTTTACCTCAGTCTAAGAACGGAATCCGAACGGTGGAAGGGCACCAGCGGCAGGAGGCCTCATTAGGGAAAGCATGCCTCAGTTTAAGAACGGTTTTGGTTTAAGAACGGACTTCCGGAACGGATTAAGTTCATAAACCGAGGAACCAAGGTAAATGGGGTTGGAGTTGCAGTTAAAAAATATAACGTGTTTCACAGTTTCTGAATGTTCTGGTGGTGTTCCCAGTTGAAAATGGGCATGTGTGTGTTTTGAGTGAAAAATGTATGTAGAAGACCATATTTTGAGAGAAAATGCGTTTTCTCTCACACACATTAACAGAATAATGAGGACACAGGAAGGGACAGCTGATGGATGAACACATAAAATGTGGCAATAGGCTGATTTGTCCATCCCTATTCCCAGTCTGAATAGGAAAGCTCACTTCTCTCTCTCTCTTATTAACCCTTTGTTCTTACATGTTTAATATTCCATACACCATAATATACGTCCAGGAAGAAGAACTCCCTTCCATACTTGATGAAATGGGAAGCAACAGATTTACTGAAAGAAAATACCCATGCCACTGTGGGAGGAGGAGGATAATTCCTTTAGCTACCCAATTATAATATGTCTCCCCCCCACACACACACACTAGGGTGCTATTGCCTCTGTACTCAGAGAAACACCCAGGTTTCTTATTGATCCACATCAGGCTAATTTGATCAGATCAGAGACTTTAAAATATACTGCAGCCCTCTAGAATTAAATAAAGGTGGTCAAGACTATAGAGCAGTTTTCTATCTCCTTTTATTTGGGGAAAGAAAGAGAAGACTTTATCATTAAAGGATGTCTGTATCCACTGTAATTAATTCTTTAGGGCTGCCACAAAAGATAAAATGGTGGTGGATTTACCTTTCCCTTGCATGCAGAAGGACTTTTGTTCAATTCCTGGTAAGGTCAGGTATGTCTGGGAAGTTTCTCTGCTTGAAAACTCTGAGGGCCTCTGCCAGTCAGAGTTGAAAATACTGAGCTTGATTGACCAATGGCCTCACTTGGTATAAAGCAGCTTCCTGTGTTCCCATGTTGCGTCTTGCTCCAGCTTTAGCAGCATTACCTGAAGGAGAATGTGCCTTGCATGAAGAAGATGCCAGGCTCAATCCCCAACATCTCAACGTTGGGCTCATAATGTCCCCTCTCTGAAAACTATGAGTAACTGCCAGTCAGAATAGATGTTACCATTGAGCAATGACCCTTCCATAATAGGCATGGAAACTTGTGAATTCTAATATCAGCACCAGAGTCTTGTTATGTGCACATTTTCTTTCTGCGGGCCATTGTGCCTTGTCCTATGCTTTTGGAGACTTCAGGCAGAACTCGCACTCATTACACTTTGCATAAATTCTAGGGGTGGCAATGGTAATAACCAAGGGTGGCAGTCTGCTGTGAGCCACCAAAGTTTGGAAATTCTTATCATGCAAAAGCATCATGCAAAGCTCTTAATTGTAGAGGGGGAAATTTCAACCAGTAGATTAATCAACTAAAGGCTTTGATTAACTAGGCAAGGTTGCAATTTAAAGGAACAGTTCCTTATTTTTTAGGTTACTCTGGGTCTTGTGTCTGACAGCAAAAGGAAATGAGGAAAAAGGGGGGGAAATATTAAATATGGCTTTTTAGAAAAACAACAACAGTGTGGAAGGTTTTTTGCTATTTTGGCAAAAGGGGTAGCTTTTCTTCATTAAATTATTAGTTCTACTACTTCCTTCTGTAGCTCAGTCATACTGAGGTTTTAGTTACTTTCAAGTTTAACTGAAATGGATTGATTAGTCAAAAGGCAAATTATCAATGAAAAAAATCATAATAGATTTCTGTCCCCAGTTATTTCTATTATTCAGACTGGCAATTATCAGCCAGAATGTAGACAAGGCTGCCTCTTTGTTGTTATCATCAGTGACAGAATGTTTTCTATGGAATGCCTTTGTCCATATCTTTATTAATGAAATTAATGGGAAGCTATTTTCCTATGAGCTGCTTCTCACACCACCCATTAACTTACATGTGGGGGGGGGGGGGAGAGAAATCCCCGTTCAAGATCAGCTCCCATTTGCTTCCTCTAGCAAAAGTCAAATTGTACTAAATTAAGAAAACAAACCTGTTTGTAAATGTTAATCTAATGGGCTGCTAAGCTCCCATGTGAAGTGAATGCGGCACCTTTGTATGGGCAGATTATATATTCTTCCTTGTTGGGGGGGGGGCACAATTGCTTTTGTTTAGTCTCCCATTTGAATAATACATTTGATTGCCATGGCAAAATGTAGCGGTGTGCGCACCCGCCTCTGAATAGTGCCTAATTAACGGGTGGTAACAAGGCAGGATTTGCCCTCTCTCCTTTCACCAGCGATCATATACATGACAGTCCCTTTATCTTCCTTCAAAATTGACTTGCTCTCCTGACCCTTAAGCGGCTCTTGTTTTGTGTGTTTACTCCTCTGATGTCTTTGCAAGCCTGCTAATTTTCGGTGGCACTTCGTAGCTGCTTGTAATTAACACATCGAACACTGAAGGAAGACTCCGGCTCGCAGATGCCTAATGGAGGAATGTTTTCTTCCAGTAATTATATGGCTTCGTTCTGAGCTATTTGCATTGACCTGCAAGGAATCCAAGGCATGCCTTTCCCCCCCCCTGAGAACAAGTGTGTCTGTGCTCTGAGGTTATTTCAGTAGCAGAGAACAATACAAACATTAATGGGCAAAGAGAATGCAGCTCTGATGTTATCTGGAATTCTGGGGTCTGTTTCATTTATTTGGGAATACAGTGGTACCTGTACATACGCTTCAGGTTACATATGCTCAGATTACAGACTCCGCTAACCCAGAAATATTACCTCGGGTTAAGAACTTTGCCAGTGTGGTGTAGTGGTTAAGAGCGGTAGTCTCGTAATCTGGGGAACCGGGTTCGCGTCTCCGCTCCTCCACATGCAGCTGCTGGGTGACCTTGGGCCAGTCATACTTCTTTGAAGTCTCTCAGCCCCACTTACCTCACAGAGTGTTTGTTGTGGGGGAGGAAGGAAAAAGGAGATTGTTAGCCGCTTTGAGACTCCTTAAAGGGAGTGAAAGGCGGGATATCAAATCCAAACTCCTCTTCTTCTTCTTCTTCTTCTTCAGGATGAGAACAGAAATCGTGCTCCGGCAGCGCAGCGGCAGTGGGAGGCCCCATTAGCTAAAGTGCTGCTTCAGGTTAAGTAAGAACAGTTTCAAGTTAAGAACGGACCTCCAGAACAAATTAAGTACGTAACCAGAGGTACCACTGTAAGTGTAGTACAAAGATGGGCCTCTAGATGTTGTTGGACTCCCATCAATCCCAGACACCATGATTAATTGTCAGGGATTATGGGAGTTGGAGTCAAGCGACATCTACAAGCCAGAGGTTCCCCACCACTAGTTTTGCAAGAGTCATGACATATGGAGCTTTTCAGTTTGGAGAAAAGGCAAGTAAGGGGGAGGTGTATAAAATTATGCATGGTTGTTGAGAAAGTGGATAGAAAAGTTTTTCTTCTGGTGGTTCTCTCACTGTGAGAAGTGAAGTTATAGGGCCTTCTCAGTAGTGGCGCCCGCCCTGTGGAACACCCTCCCATCAGATGTCAAAGAAATAAACAACTATCCGACGTTTAGAAGACATCTGAAGGCAGCCCTGTTTAGGGAAGTTTTTAATGTTTGATCTTTTATCGTGTTTTTAATATTCTGTTGGGAGCTGCCCAGAGTGGCTGGGGAAACCTAGCCAGATGGGCAGGGTATAAATAAATTGTTATTATTATTATTAATAATAATATTTCTCCTTTGCATAACACTAGAACTTGGGGGCATTCAAGAAAGCTGAATATTGGAAGATTCAGGACAGATGAAAGTCAGTACTTCTCATAGCACATAGGTAAACTATGGAATTCACTCACACAAGAAACTTTAAAAGAGTGTTAGACAAATTCTTGAAGGATAAACCTATTAATAGCTACTAGCCAAAATGGCTATGTTCTACCTCCAGTGATTGAGGCAATGTAACACTGTTGCTGGGAATCACAGGTGGAGATAATGGTGTTGCACTCAGGTCCTGCTTGTGGGTTTCCCATGAGCATCTGGGTGGCTGCTGTAAGAACAAGATGCTGGACTTGGCCTGATCCAACAGCGTTCTTTGCATGTTCATATGTTCATGTTTTTATCCCAGCCCAGAATTTTGTGGACACCCAAACTGTCTGTGGGCACTTCATGAACAAACCACAACCATGCCCACACCACAGCTTATTATGTTGGCTACAACAGAGTGCGTATTTCATGCCTACTGTCAACAGGGGGAGAAGTTATGAGATGAGAGCACATGGGCACCAAAGAGACATTGGTGCCTCCTGGTCTAAATCAATGTTGAATCCCTTGTCTGGTTGCACAGAGGAACGTGATTCAGGATAATAACCCCCTCAGCAACCTTGCAAAAAAATCTGTTATTGTACACAAGCCCTTAAGATCAGCTCTAACAGCAGCTGTATTATTTCCAAACACAGAGATACTTGTTGGGGGGGAGGGGCGGTTAAAGGTTCATGTGGAAATGAATAAGCATATGTGTATTTGCTCAGCCCTGGTCTAGTTAAGTGACTTCCCTATAAATGCCCCCGTACCCCAAGAATGTTTTTCAAGCCTTGCCAAAATGTTTAAGATATTTACATCAGGAGGAATCTCTCAATTTCCACTGAATTAGAGAAAATCAAGTGACTAAATGGAGTTGTGTGGAGCCCCCACGCCAGCATGATAAATTTTGCAAGCTTTATTGAAAACCCTTCAGGTTCTTTAGTAGCTTCAGATTTTCTAAGAAAGGACTTTCAAATGCCCCCCCCCAAAAAAAAATTCCACTTGAGGTACAATCTACTGACTTCTTAATTATGCACAGAAGCCCCCCACGTTAAATCTCCTTTAAATGCTCTTATATGGGATTATTTGTCTGAGGAGGAACCTGCACACTGGTTTCAAATTTTTGCTTCAGACACAATTTTGGTAGCAGTTCAATATTCCACTTAAAATGCACACAAAATAGAAAATCTGGTGTGTTGTTTGTTTGGAAGCAACTACAGCCTTGTAATGTATATATAAACTTGCTAGGTGCAGATTGTTTAATCTTGCCCGTTTAAATAAACAAATTCCAAGTTGGCATATTTCAAAAGTGAAAAACGAGTCCAACCACTTAAAACAGTCAGCCAGCAAGCAAACCCATTTGTGATGGTTAGGGCATTTGTCCAAAATGAAGTCTGGATTCTTTGGCACCTTTATGTATTATTATTATTATTGGAATACGGTCTTGAGATTTTAAAGCTGTAATACACACTAGGACATGAGAAATAAGAGGAAGATTGGTAGCTAGAATGATCAACAGTGGGGCAGAAAAAGAACAGCTTTTTTTTTTTTTTTTTTTTGAAGGGGTTCAGCCTGGAATAGTAATGATAGAATTGTCTGAATCAATAACTCTCTTGTCGGCCCCATGTCTGATGTTCGAATCAGTCAGCCCTTTCCTGTGAGAGCTTTCCTGAGGAATATTGAATTATTTATTATTTGTATCTCCCCCACCCTTATCTTTCTGATGATTTTTCTCTGTTCCTCTCCCCTGCCCCCCCCCCCATCTTAGTAAAATTTGTTTTTTATGTTGTCAGGTTCAATGATGTCTCCGCTTTGATAAATAGCAGTAATTGGGTGTACTGCAGAAGTCATGTAAAAATGTATGACTTCAATTACATCTAGAACATTTCTCCCCTTTATATTGATCTTTCCCCTCTGTATGTAAGAGCTGTTTTTCCTCGCCTGCAGTGTTGAGGTTCCCCACCTTAAATAATAATAAAAAAGGGAATTATTATATGTTCATATGTTGGCATGCACTTTTGAACCCATTCATCTTTTAAAAAGTTGGGAGGCACCCATGCTAGTGCCTCAGATCATTTCGGTCTGAACAGCAATTGAAAAATTAGTCATTCTGGAGAGAGAAATATCCATATTGTATTCCAGGCTGGATGATGGATCGCACAACTTAAAAATTCCATCTTCTCTCTATCCTTGTGTCTCCCATGCGAGATAATGAAATGGGGATGGAGCGGCCAATTAAGGGAATTGCTATTCATTAATTGTTTTAATTCAAATGAGAAAGAGACATGGGTGACAAAAGTCACTTTTGTAAGGCTGAGTTCCGCTGGTGTTCTCTCTTCCCCATTCTTTGGGGCTGTACTTTGAAATTTATTTCGCTCTGGTGCCCGCAGGAGAAATCCTTTGCTGGTGTGTTCATCGCTAGAACACTGAAGTGTACAGTGACTTTAAAAAAAAAAAAAAAAAACCTGCTTTAGCCGAGTCGCAATTTAGGGAAGTGTCTGCGCCCACTGCCTCTGACCCCATTTTAAACCACATATGATTTACTCCATGGAAACACCCAGATTTCTTGCAATATTCTTCACTCTGTGTGGTTATGATTATAAACCATCAAATGGATTTACAAAACTAGATTTGCACTGCATCCCAAAGGCACAACTCCACTTGATTAAGAAATGGTTGTCTGTGAATGTTTGGCCTGTGTTGATAACATTGCTAGAGTTATTTTGGGGCGTTAAGAACTCAGCATAACAAATGCTCTTAAAAGCCATTGCTCCCTCCCCCTCTCCCTTGCTAAGAACCTTCTCCACCATCCCAGACTAAATCTGAAATGGCACATTTAAACCTTATAAGAGAAGAAACAAAAAAAAAATAAAAATGCCCTGTTGACCTTAAAGACTGACAAATGTATTGTGGATTAAGCTTTGATAGAATAAAGCCCTATGTCAGATGCATGCTCTAGTAAGTTGGCAGGTATAATACAACACCCATACAGAGAGAAAGGGAATATGTAAACAGTGGGGTCAAAGAGGCAATGATACAGCATTTCTCTCTTTCAAAAACCCCAATGCGTGTAAGGTAAAAATAATTCATCCCCTTCCAACTAAAGAAACATTATTGTAGCAAGAAAAGTTAGCATGTAAAGGAAAATTCCTTTCTGTCATGCTAAACCCTAATCAAGACAGAGCCCAGATTCAAAAAGATGAAATTTACTAACTTCTTTAAAAGGAGCTGGCTAACTTAGTCACGAGTGAGTTGAATGGGGAAGTGGATATTCAGTAACTGAGTAACCTATGAAGTCTGCAGTTGTTAATCACTCGTGGCTTTCTTCTGTGGACCATTCTAATATTGGGAGCTCTGTCTGTAATAAGCAGGAAACCTACAACAAATACAGCTTGTCCATATTTTCTGTGAAGACAGGGCTGTGTATTTGAACAAACTTCAAAACAGAGCTGCCTTTCATTTCAAATTTGAAGGCAGAAAAGACCAACAGCAGTACAAATGGTGTGTTGGGGAAGAGAGTTGTTTTGTAGAAATGTTTGTAGCATAGCGCTTCCAGTGTATTCGTCTCCCCGCCATGTAGAAAAGTGAATGTGTGTGTGTGTAGGGGATCGATGATCACTAAACTTTACAGGCCTCTTTTCTAATTCTAATATATACATAATTATGTTACTGGATAAGAAACATAAGAAGAGCCTGCTGGATCAGGCCAGTGAGCCATATTGTCCAGCATCGTGTTCTCACAGTGGCTAACCAGTTGCCTCTATGGGACAGGCAGCAGCACCCTCAGAACTGGGTGTCAGTAAGGCAATGAGATTGGTGGACCACTGCCCCATTTGCCCTAACAGACCAGCATCCAATACCTCTTAGACTCTCTTAGAGCCAGTGTGGTGTAGTGATTAAGAGCGGTAGTCTCGTAATCTGGGGAACCGGGTTCACGTCTCCGCTCCTCCACATGCAGCTGCTGGGTGACCTTGGGCTAGTCACACTTCTCTGAAGTCTCTCAGCCCCACTCACCTCACAGAGTGCTTGTTGTGGGGGAGAAAGGGAAAGGAGAATGTTACGGTAGCTGCTTTGAGACTCCTTCGGGTAGTGATAAAGTGGGATATCAAATCCAAACTCTTCTTCTTCTTCTTCTTCTTCTTCTTCTTCTTCTTCTTCTTCTTCTTCTTCTTCTTCTATTAGGATTGATCCCTTGGGTGTGCAGGCCTTTTTTAACTGGATCCTGCGCACTTCAATAACTTTCTTTTCCTGCAGCTTGCTAGACAGAATGATCCCCCCCTTTCCTTCTTCCATGTACTGTTCCTTGGTGCCCCCCACCCTGCCATTTTCAGGGACTGCCTCATTGCACAAGCAGAACTTCTTGTGCTGGGTTTTTGCTGGCAGGGCTCATTAGGTGAATCCTGCCCTTAGACTACAATGATTTCCAGGTTTCTGTGATTGTATTTATATAAGCCTCTGCTCTTTGTTGTTGCCTTTGTTGTCAGTATGGAAATTTTGCTCGGGGTTTAATTTGTTCTTTTACATATTTTGTGTCCTATCAAATATGGCTTATATTTACTATATTATGTTGAGCTGTGTGTGTTAAAAAAAGAATTCAGCTTTGCTTATTTCCCTAAGTTAATGACCTGGTTTTCTTTTATCTGATGAAGCTGTTTAATTACCTGATTGAGAAAAGGGAGGGGGAGGGAGAATCTTGATGAAGCTGATGGCTTTAAGATTTTATTTATTTATTTAAGATTGCAGATGCCCTCAGTGAAAAGATGCAGGAATTTATTTTAAACAACTTTTTCCAATTTGAGGAGAATCGTTGTAAATTAGCTTTACCCTGATCTATAGCCTTGTGGGGGTTTCAATCCGCAGTGTCTCCAGGTAGGGCTGGGAATACGCCCAGTCTGAACTCCCAGAGACTCTCTGCCAGTCAGAGTAAACAGTACTAAGCTAGAAGCATCACTGATCTGACTTGATAAAAGGCAGTTTCCTATGTTCCTGTTCTCTGGTGCACTCAGAGAGGCAGAGGTGCCAGCTTCCCAGTGTAATCGAGGGGCCTGACGTGACGGCGCCTGACATCCTGGCATTGTGCTTGCAACGTTGTGAGGAGCCAGGGGGTGGAGCTGGACACCCTCTGAACATTGAGGGGGGGCCAGCCCCCTCAAAACCAAACATCAGGGGGGCGAAGGAGCTTTTGGCCCCTAGGAACTTGCTCTTATGTACAGCAGGTTCTATCCAACATTAGTCCTACCGAGAGTAAAACCCACTGAAACGCATGAACACAGCAAACTTAAGTTCATTCATTGTTATGCATCTACTGTACTTTGAGTAGGATCAATACTGGATGCAACTTGGCTCTTCTTTCTGCAGGAGATTCCCATTCACTTCAGTGGAGGGAGTTTGCTGGTCCTCGTGGGCA